>NC_142383.1:17555030-17855030 GCF_059441005.1 Hippichthys cyanospilos | reverse complement strand
CGTGACTTTGCACATCTAAGAAAAGACTTGTCAATGGTTTTTTTTTTTTTTTTTTGTCCTTGCTTTTCCTTTCTTAATTGGGTCTATCACACTCTAGTGTTTTTTCCCCCTTTTTTTGCTCTTCTGTGTCTGTTTTTGCTCTTTTTTTTAATATCTCTGGAGTTATCGTTTTTCTTTTTTTCTGTGGGCAATCCATTGAAAAAAAAAACTTATTTCTGTGCTTCTGTTTTATAATTTTAAAACTGAAATGTTTCGGAGGGCGTCTGCTTAAAAAACAACTCTGCATCTACAGTGATTTGTTTTTTGTTTTTGTTTTTTTACCCTTGAAATTTTTTTTTTGTCATCAAGTCCATTGATCCAAAAATTAAGTGTGATTTTTGAGTAATTTTGAGAAAATTTTTGAGGGGTCTCCTCATGAAAACGTCAACAACTGTAGTGATTTTTTTAAAGTGGGAACTCCATTAATCTTTTGCTTTTTGTGAGTCTACGCATAAAAGTCATTTGATCTTAAAATAAATTGAATTGAATAAGTTATTTTTTTGAAGTTGAGAAATCCCTCAATGATTTTTGAGCGATGTCCGTTCATAAAAAAACATCTACAAGTATATTTTTGTGAGAAATCTCTGCATTAAAAGAAAAAAAAAACAAAAAAAAACGTTTTTGTGGGTCTACTTAAAAATTAAAATTATTTGACGTTTTAAAGGTATGGAATACCCCTAAAAAGCCCTTCAATGTCACGTTCACTTACTTGTCTAGTCCTGGTGACTTCCTGACCCGAGTTGGTTTAAAGGGTTAAGCCGTCCCCGAAGTGACACTTCTACACCATCCGTCCCTCGTTTCTATAAAAAGAGCCCAACGGGTGACGGCGGATTACTTTATTTAGAATTGCTGTCTGCATGTTGGTTATTTGTTCCTGGAGGATGAAGCCGTCCAGTCAGTGCTTGTGCTTCTTTTTCTTCATATTTTCATATTTCTTTTTTGAACTGGTTTTCATATTAAGAAGCGCGAAACAAATGTTCGCGGGGGGGATTGTTTGTATTTAATTTTTTTTGACGGCGCAAGCTTGGCATCGGCGGAATGCTTTGGAGACCACGCCCGCTTTTTGCTCTCCTTCTCCGATGACACGGAGGTGCCCCCCAGCATGTTTAGCACATTGCTTTGCAATTTCACACTGAGGCCCAGGGTCTGTATTACTTATTCATCTTTTTCAGCTCCCCCACATTCTGCCTCGTCCGTCCCGATGGCAGTGCCGCCATGGCAACGGTTTCCATGGAAACCCATTTGGGAAGTCATCAGACCGCATTGTGCACCTTAAAGTGTGAGGGAGTCGCTGGTCACTATTCTCCATTTTTTTTTTTTTCCTCCCGAAGGAACCTCCTCCAAAGCAATGAAATAATTCAGAGCAAGACAGACATTGCCAAATAGAGAAAAATAGAGATACACATTTTATACAAAGCGATATCACAACATAGCCACAAACAGCGCAAAAAAAAAAAAACGCCATTGGGGGACTGTTTCAATCTAGCGTCACGTAACAATGAACATGTCTGTCAAAATTAAAATTTTAATGTGGACGCAGACAAAAAAAAAGTGACAAAAAATGTGAGGGGACATCCCTAATTTCTAACATAGTGGGAAGGGTCAACAAGTTGACTCATGTTCCAATTAATTTACTTTTCATTTGAAAAGCAAACGTATAGTTCCTCTCATCATTGTCCAACATTAGACGCTAATACCACCTACTGGCAGAAAAATGACCTCCACACAAATGTGACTCAGTTTCATGTTTTTTTTTTTTAAAAACTGCATTGAATACATTTTTAAATACGAATAACAATAAGGAGATGAAGAGCTCCATACCAGGGCCTGACCAATTTATCGGTTTATTGATATTAGCCCCTTTTAATATAACCATACTTGGCTGGAATTTGCAGATGATCCCCTGAAATGGCCTTACTTACGTTCTCATGCAGCAGTAGATGCTAATCAATGGTTGAAGCACCCCACGTGATGTCCTTGTGCTGCCCTGTCACCTGCAAAGAACGAGGGATTATTGTCCTTAGCTTCTTATCTTTCGCCTCGTCAAAATGGGGGCTTTGAATGTTTGGTTTTTTTTCCATTCCCATTGTCCAGGGGGCCTTCGGAGCCCTGCAGAAGATCTGCGAGGACTCGGCCGAGATCCTGGACAGCGAGATGCTGGACCGTCCCCTCAACATCATGATCCCCAAATTTTTGCAGTTCTTCAAGCACAGCAGCCCCAAGATCAGGTTTCTCGCCACGGCCCGATAAAGTCGTCCTTATTCTCACGGAAGCGCACGCGGGTTTCTTTGAGTGCGCGCTTGCCCTTCGGGCCAGCATGTGAGCGACTCTCTGCTGCGCTTTGTGCGTCGGCAGGTCTCATGCCATCGCCTGCGTGAATCAGTTCATCATCAGCAGGACTCAGGCGCTCATGCTGCACATCGACGCTTTCATCGAGGCAAGTGTGACCGGCGCCGCGTCGCATGATCTCTCCTTTGCGTCAAGTCATGTGAGACGGCTGTGTAGCGTCTACACAAACCACCCGGACGTCCGTTATCTGTTGCGTTAATGATGTAACGTGACTGTTTGAAAATAGGTCGTTTGGGTGACACTAAGCTATTTTGGACTAAAGGAGAAAATGAGCTCATTTTGGTCATTCGACTCCTTGCCCAGAACGTGCAGTCGAGATCCTTTGCTACTCCCTCTTCCTGTGTTTAGAACCTGTTTGCGCTGGCCACCGACGAGGAGCCCGAGGTGCGCAAAAACGTGTGCCGGGCGCTGGTCATGCTGCTGGAAGTGCGCCTGGATCGCCTGCTGCCGCACATGCACAGCATCATCGAGGTGAGGGACCAAAATCGCCTCGATTTTCCGCGGCAGAGAACATTTTAACGAAGGAGCTCTCGTCTACGGCCGCAGTACATGCTCCAGAGGACGCAGGACCAGGACGAAAACGTGGCGTTGGAGGCCTGCGAGTTCTGGCTGACGTTGGCCGAGCAACCCGTGTGCAAGGAGGTGCTGTGCGGACACCTGTCCAAGTAAGGAGCGATTGATTGGCGGCGGGCCTTGTCCGCCGATTAAAAACCGCCACGGCCGACCTCGACCGTAAACATCCGTCACGTCGGCCCGTCGCGATCGCCGCCGAGTAATCGCTCGTCCTCGGCCTTTCGACATGTGCGCCGTCCCCCCCCGCAGGCTCACGCCGGTGCTCGTCAACGGGATGAAGTACTCGGAGATCGACATCATCATGCTCAAGGTCGGTCGAGACGGCGAAATCACCTGACGGGCGGGCCCATTTCCTGACGAATGGCTGCGGGCTGGGCAAAATGTTTGCTAGCTCGCGAAAAACGTAGATCACATAGATTTGTGTATATAAATTAAAAAAATACCGTAATTAAGTAAGACGTACATTTTTTTTTCCCCAAAACGTAGGCCAAAAATAAGGCTGCGTATATATCGCCAGTATGACAAAAATCTCCTTGAAAATGCGATTTGCCTCCCAGGGCGACATCGAGGAGGACGAGACCATCCCGGACAACGAGCAGGACATCCGCCCTCGCTTCCACCGCTCCCGCACGGTGGCCCAGCAGCACGAGGGCGACGGCATCCAGGATCAGGATGAGGACGACGACGACCTGGACGACGACGACGACGCCATCTCCGATTGGAACCTGCGTGAGTCCCCGGCGCCTTCGCGGGGTTTTTTCCGAGCTCGGAATTTGGCCAGACCCGACCCAGACCCGGCGTTTGTTCTCAGGTAAATGTTCGGCGGCGGCGCTGGACATCCTGGCCAACGTGTTCCGGGACGACCTGCTGCCGCACATTCTGCCGCTTCTCAAAGAGCTGCTCTTCCATCCCGAGTGGGTCGTCAAGGAGTCAGGCATACTCGTGCTGGGGGCCATAGCCGAAGGTAATGGGACCTCTCCCTCCCGCAATTTCCGAGGGGTGTCGACGCCTCGAAATGACCTTGATCTTTCGGACGGCGGCAATTGCTTCGCCATGGTCTGAAAACCGCTCACAGTCTAACTGTAAACATTTGATTGTGAGGTATTTAAAAAAAATATATATATATTATTATCAAATATAGTTTTTTCTCATGTATTGCAAAGTTTATGTTATAATACCAGCAAGAAGTGAAATCCAATAGAGGTTGATTTTTTAAATTATATTTTCAGTACATATGCGTATATTTTTCATTTGCTGTAGGTTTTGAAATTATGAATGCGATTCTCTTTATTGTTTTTTTTTCTCCATTCCATAGTTTTCATTTACTATGTTTTTTTTTTTATTGTTTTTGTTAGCGAAAGGTGAAGCTCTCTATGGCAAGGCAATACTTTATTACAAAAAAAAAATCACTATTCTCCAGGCTGCATGCAGGGCATGATTCCTTACCTCCCCGAGCTGATACCTCACCTGATCCAGTGTCTGTCGGACAAGAAGGCGCTGGTGCGTTCCATCACCTGCTGGACGCTGAGCCGCTACGCCCACTGGGTGGTCAGCCAGCCCCCCGACATCTACCTGAAGCCCCTCATGACTGAGCTCCTCAAGCGCATTCTGGACGGCAACAAGCGCGTGCAGGAAGCCGCTTGCAGGTATGCATTTTTATTTATTTATGTATTTATTTATTTATTTACTCTGTTATTTGATTAAATAAAAAATGAGCAATATTAAACACTTTTTATCTTGACCGCTGAACACTTCGTCTTGAATCGCTATTTAACTGGCGTGCTGTCGCATCTGACGTTAGCGTCGTTAGCATGTTAGCATGACACACAGGAAGTACTCCTCATGACCTGAAACTAAACTTGAGTAAACTCAAAATTACCTCAACATGAATATCATTGCTCTTGTAGACTTTGGGCAATTAATCTTATGAATTTAAAGTTTTTAAAAGCGTTTTTGGGGCTTGGAAAGGAATTGGCTATTTACATGTAAAAAGCGCCTCTAATTACTAAAAATTGCCGTTACGAAATGACTTCTGGAAGGAATTAATTTCGTAAGTAGAGGTACAACTATAAAATATTGCACACAGTTTGCATCCACATTTGACTTGAGCCAATGTGTTTTTCTCTTGGCCAGCGCCTTCGCCACCTTGGAAGAGGAGGCCTGCACGGAGCTGGTTCCCTACTTGGCCTTCATCCTGGACACGCTGGTATTCGCCTTCAACAAGTACCAGCACAAGAACCTCCTCATCCTTTACGACGCCATAGGAACGCTCGCCGACTCTGTGGGGCACCATCTCAACAAACCGGTAGCTCCACTTATTACGTCTTCTCTTTGTGTCCCCGGCATCCCCGGATAGGACTTAAATATGGCCCTTTATTCGTCAGGAGTACATCCAGATGTTGATGCCGCCGCTGATTCAGAAGTGGAACCAGCTGAAGGATGAAGACAAAGACCTCTTCCCTTTGTTAGAAGTAAGTGGCATCCGATGCATCTCCCGCGCGCCCCGGTATTCTGGGTCCGACCCGCTCTGCTCTCCTGTAGTGTCTGTCGTCTGTAGCCACGGCCCTGCAGAGCGGCTTCCTGCCTTACTGTGAGCCCGTGTACCAGCGATGTGTCAACCTGGTCCAGAAGACTCTTGCTCAAGCCATGGTGAGTGGAACACGCCCCCGGAGTTAAAGTTCGGTGTCCGGATGAAAAATGTGATGAAAATGGCAAGTAATTTTTGACGCCGATGACGTGCAAAAAGCTCCTGAAAATTCAGTTAAAAACAGTTACTGACAGAATATATCAATAAAAACCTTCAAGATAGTACATTTTAAAAAAATATGACAGCTACTCATGGTAAAAGTAAATAAAAATCTTAAAACGTTACAAGTTAAAATTAACATGAAAATAACCGAGAATCAACTAAAGATGATGATAGGATACAAAATGCAGTAATGGTAAAACGAAATTAAAAAATTCTACTGCATCATATAATACATAAATAAGACAAAAAGGAGTAATGAAAAATTAAAGAACTAATTGTTACATTTTAATTAAAAAAGTCAAGTAAGAATCCTTATAAAAAGTTGCAATGAAAAGAAAAAGATACAATTAATAATATAGTTTAAAAAGTAAGACAACAGGTAAAAATAGGTCTTAAAAAGCGAAATGTAGAAGATGATAATGATATATAAAATACAATCATGGTAAAATACAAAAAATATTGATACATCTACTAATGCGTGAATATGGAATGAAAATGAATAAAATAATAAAAAAGTATATTTCCACAAAGTACTGATATTTTAAGTAAATGGGAATTAAAAATTGATGCAAAATAAATGCATATGAACTACATAAAATTACATTAAGAAAAATAATATTTGGTCATCAAATATTGACAAGGAAATGAATCAAAAGAGAAGGTGGTAAATAACGTGCAATATAAATAAATACAAGTAATGGACAAAAATCCTAATTCATAAACAAAATAAAAGCGCGACAGAATTTTATTTGTGCCGACTTGTCCATCCTCCCAAGCTGTACCAATCGCAGCCGGAGCAGTACGAAGCGCCCGACAAAGACTTCATGATCGTGGCCCTGGATCTCTTGAGCGGCCTGGCCGAGGGTTTGGGAGGCGCCGTGGAGCAGCTGGTCGCCCGCAGCAACATCCTCACGCTCATGTACCAGTGCATGCAGGTCGGGCGGGCCCTCCGCCTTGGCCGCGGCGGCCGCCTCAAACGGCTCACCGCTTCCTTTCCTTTCGGCTCAGGACAAAATGCCCGAAGTGCGGCAGAGCTCCTTCGCGCTCCTGGGGGACCTGACCAAGGCCTGTTTCCAGCATGTCAAACCCTGCATCGGTACGCTCTTCCCCACTGCGGAATCATGAGGACAAACACGAGCTAGTCTCATGGTGTTATTTTTTTGTTTTTTTTTTTAATCTAGCTGACTTTATGCCCATACTGGGTACGAATCTAAACCCCGAGTTTATATCCGTCTGCAACAACGCGACATGGGCCATAGGAGAGATAGCCATACAAATGGGTAAGTACCAAATCGAAACAACGGGAAAGGCACGCTCACTTTTTGAAGTTATACGTCTATATGTAGAGAATGTGAAAAGTCTCCACACTTCTGCCATTTTTTTTTTCATTATTAACAAAACAACTCATAACCGACTCACATTTTTAAACGTTTTCAATCACATTCCATCCCAAAAATTTGGGAAAATTTTTATGTTTTCTTTTTTTCAAAGAGAAAAGCTAAGTACTTGATGGTTTAAGTAATCGATTACTTTAGGTAATAAATATACAGAAGTAATTGATTACTTTAGTGCAGAAAATACTAAAGTTATTACTTACTTTCGGGACTAAAAGTGCCATTTTTTTTTTTTATTATTAACAAAACAACTCATAACTGACTCACATTTTTAAACATTTTCAATCACATTCCATCCCAAAAATGTGTTTTTATGTTTTCTTTTTTTCAAAGAGAAAAGCTAAGTACTTGATGATTTAAGTAATCGATTACTTTAGGCAATAAATATAATTAAGTAATTGATTACTTAAGTGCAGAAAATACTAAAGTTATTACTTACTCTAGGGACTAAAATTGCTGAAGTACATACTTAAGGTACTAAAAGTAAAGTAGTTGATTACTTAATTTAATTAATAAAGTCAATAATGACTTGCATTGGGTACTGAAAGTACTAAAGTAATCACTTAAAATACTAAGATTACTGAAATAATCGATTGCTTTATTATAGAAACTATAAAAGTAATTGCTTACTGTAGTAAAAGTATTAGAGTAATGACTTGATTTAGAGACTTCAAGTTCTAAAGTAATTACTTAAGGTACCAAAGGTAAAATAATGGATTACTTAATTTAGGTAGTAAAAGTACTGAAGTCATTACATAAGGTACTGAAATTACTGAAATAATCAATTACTTTAGTCCTTTCTGTACTAAAGTATTTGCTTGCTTACTTAAAGTACTAAAGTGATTACTTGCTTCAGGTACTAAAGGTAGAGTAATTGATTACCTTACGTTCCAAAGCGGCATGTTCATTTGAAATCAATATGATTTATGTCGGGCTCTCTTTCTAAATGTACTTTTACTCTTTTACACTTGTGTTAGCGTTGTTTTTAGCATCCCCTTTGGTCATTATTTTTGCGTTGAGTTGAATTTTCGTTTTCCAGGGCCCGAAATGCAGCCATACGTTGCCGTGGTTCTGCACCAGCTGGTGGAGATCATTAACAGGCCCAATACGCCAAAGACTCTTTTGGAAAACACAGGTACCACACTGTGGCGGTACTGATCCGAGCCAGAGTGGCCGCCACGCACGCAAACAGGACACACACGCACATGTAAACACACATACACACACCAAACAGTCGTATATTAAATTTGCTCTGTCTCTTTGAGCCAATTGTGCCACCTAGAGGAGTCAAAAAATATCACAAGGGCTTCGTGAAGCTTCGTTTGTCCTTCACCAGGTAGTTAGCTGCAAGCGCTAACGCTGGAGACTTATGCTGTATTAAATCATGAATATGATTAATATTTAATGGCAGTTTGTTGACATTGTTACCTTTGTGACGGCAATAAGAGCGGAGTCGCGAGGACTCAAGCTAGCCACTCCGCTAACACGGTTACGAAGGCTAGCGTCAACATAAAAGCCTTTTACGGCAATCGCGTTGACGGCCATGTAGTATTTCGTATTTTTAATTGGAAGTTGGCTGATGCTGTTCGTCTATTGTCGATTATTTCTTCGATTAATTGGATGAAATTTGACTTTGCCTTTAAGTTAAATGCAAAACGATATTTTATCATTTTCACTTTGTGAATTATTGTTCATTTTAATCACTCAAATTAACAAAGCAGCGGTATTACACAAGACAGATTGATGTCGTACGCCCCAACGTTTTTGAAGCTGATTAAGTCACCGATTTGGTCATTGTTTTTCCAAATTAAAATCAAATGTATTAACGAACACAAAATATAATCGAACAACTTTCTCGAAGAACTACAAAAATCAGAATACCTGCTGTCAAAAAGCTGAAATTTTCGTTTTTTCTTTTGTGGTTCTCTAAGCGATTATTAAAATAGTGGATTCTCGATTAGCTGTCGATTAATCGATGTTTGTTTGTTTTTTGGTATCATTGTTTTAAAAACCAAAGCAAACATGAGCTAGGCGCTAATGTGTACCCCTCATGGTAGAACGTTACCAGGAAACTCGCACTTGTACAAACGCACAACACATTCAAGATAATCCGAGTTTACACTTTGCCCTCGTGGACATTGAGCAGGACGTTTAAAGAGACAAGACGCAAGTGCAAAGTGTCCATTAGAAAGAAGTTGCCAACACGTCTTCCTGTTTGTTTGCCGTCACTTTCTTTGTTGCTTTTATTTCACGTTCTTGAAATGCCCAGTGCATATCTGCCAATTGATGTTCAATGTTGTTTGGTGCAGGATTTGGATGCCGCTTTTCCACTCTGATGGTAATGATTCAAACGACTTGGTGAATGATTGGTGGAGTCCAAGTCCAAGATTCTTAGCAGCCACCGGGGCTTGAGTTCAACTTTGAATTAGGCCGGAACCTCCAAAGTTGAACGCATACAGTAAAAAGATAAGAAGTTACGGCTAACATCTTACATATTCACATAAAAACGCAACATACCACTTTGGGCTGTCACGTCTGACGTTAGGGTCGTTAGCACGTGTTAGCTCTTTAGCGAGTGGGCTGAATGACATCACACAGGAAGCACTTCGCATGACCACAAACTAAACTTAAGTAAACTTGCTCAGACATAAATATTATTCCTCCCGTGGACTTGTAAATGATGCTTAGATCACTGGGAATGTAAATTAAAAACATACAAGTTAAACATCCCAAAAATATCATCACCATCACACCAGCACCATCTCAAGGCAAATAAAGGAACTGCATTCATGTTTGTCAGCTGCTACAATTAATCTGATTTAAATTAAATGGTTTCGGACTTTTGTTTTTTAATTATTCTTTACTTGATATATTTTTAATTCAGTGTTTGACGCATTTTTTTTACAAAAACATTCATTTTATTTAAATGGTTTGGGCATATTTTTCTTCAATTCAAACTTTGGAGGCTCCACTAAATAAATTCTTCACTTCTGAAATATTCCAGACTATCCTGCACTGAACTTGATACCGAAGAAGGGAAAAAAAAAAAGATCATTTTCATCTGCTTTCTGCATGTTTCATTGGACTTGTTTCCCAAAAATTTGCCTGTTTGTTTTTAATGAGAATGTTGCATAGTTGTGTGTCTTCTTAAACTTAGGTCCTCGCTCCTCCTCCTCCTCCTCCTCCTCCTCCTCCTCCTCCTGTCCTTCTCCTCCTGTCCTCCTCTGCCTCATACCAACCTGCTGTGCCTGGATATTCTCCTCCCTATCCTCCATGTTGTCATTTCTGTTTCGAAAAGAGCGGCAGCAGCAACAGCAGCGACAAAACAGACTAAAACAAAACACACACACACACACACACACAATCTTGTTTGTTATGCACAATTAACATTGGTGAGTTTAAGGGAGAAATGTGCTTGTCGTAACATTTAAAGGGGACATATTATGGACTTTTTTTTATTGCTTTTTTATTGTTTGTTTTTTTTTTAATTCCAAAATGTGATTTTCACACTAACGCAAGCCTGTATCATTTTCACAAAACCATCCCAAAATGTTGTTGTTTAAACAAAAGACAGAAAAGGCATAATGTGTCTCCTTTACTGGATTTCACCCCCCCTTCAAAAAAAAAACAAAAAAAAAATCTCGCCGACGACTGTCTTTGTCCAAGTTGTCAATGTGTTCTCCCTTAAACGTGTTTTGTATGTATGTCCTATTTTTTGCATTCTACCCTCCTGGACTGCAGGGGGCGGTAGTGTGCTAACAGCCAAGTGAAATCTTGTGTTTTTTCTGATCATGCAAAAATTCTGTTGATTTTTATGTCTCTGAGTTGTGTGTTTTTTCTTTATTTTTTTTCTCCTCCCCACTTCCCCCCCCCCCCTCCTCCTCATTGCTCATGTCTTGGTTGGCGTTTGGTGGTGTGTACCGTGATTGCGTTACCGTAGCAATAACAATTGGTCGTCTTGGTTACGTTTGTCCTCAAGAGGTGGCACCCATGCTACAGCAGTTTATAAGACCCTGGTGTGTATTATTCAATCTTTTTTTTTTAACTTTCATTCATCTTTTCTCTGTTGCTCTTCTTTCTCCTTGCTGTCGCTCTCTTTCCGAAAAAAAAATGTTTTTGATTTTTCTTTTTGTTGAGTTTTGTAATCATTGCCAATCATGTGACTAACCCTGTCCTCTTTTAGGTCCTACTTGCAAATTTTATTTTTTATTGTGTCTAGTTTTTTTAATTTTCTGTCCTTGTCCACTGCCGGCAAGCTAAAATAAGATGCGAGGTGGTCACATGACAGCTGGTGGCCAATCAGAGTAGGGATCGCATTCCCGCTCTGCATCCCAGCTGCCGTGTCACCGTCTTCCCTCAAAACTGCCCAATATTTTGTTTTTGTTGTAATTTTTTTCTTTTTTTTCTACAATAGAAATCATATATGGTCCTTTAGTAAGTCGTCGCCAAATTTTGTATTTTTTTTTTTAAATATCAATTTGAATTATGGAAGCCCATTACAGCCAAAAATGTTATTCTGTGAAATAGTTTTTCAGCCAAGTACCCCCAAGTAAAAGCAACGTTTTGCAAAAAAAAAAAAAAAAAAGTCACTTATCAGTTTAGCAGTTGCTTGCGTTGGTTCAGTCTGCTTGCTTCTTTTATTGAAAATAATGCTAACATTAGCTGCAACAGACACCGGCTGCTAACAGCCAACTAACTGACTTCCGCCCGGTAGTTATTGTAAGTAAGAATACGTCCGATACAAAAATGTGTATCCGTGCGTCAAAACTCGCCGTACGTGGCTGACGTCTCAATCTTCTTCGAATGGCGTCGCCCATACATTTTGCCTTCATTTTTGAGAAAAAAAATGGTGTCTTGTATTTGGGTGATTACTACAATCCGTCAAAATTTACGCCTCAAAAATGTGGAACGCGGGCCGCAAATGGCCCCCGGGCCGTAGATTGGACCACCGGCCTCGCAGGACTTGTTTCTGTCTCATCTTGGCTTAAATGGGCATCCGTAGTCTCGTTTGCCGCTTCAATTGATTTTTTTGCAGGGGGGTTATGATTTTTAACTCCCATTTTTATGCTAAGATAAAGCCTAGCTCCAGTGAGTCAACTTTTTGCTGGGCCTCCGTATTAAAAGCTGCGGTCCCCCCGTCGGCAGGTGCACCTCCTTGCGGAACATTCGAGACAACGAGGAGAAAGACTCGGCTTTCCGAGGAATTTGCACCATGATAAGCGTCCACCCGGGAGGAGTGGTGCAGGTGAGTTTCCAAATAAATTGATCATATAAACAAGTGTGTGAAAATTGAGCCTCACGTCATCTTCCTTTCAAAAGGATTTTATCTTCTTCTGTGACGCGGTGGCATCCTGGGTCAACCCCAAGGAAGATTTGCGAGACATGTTCTACAAGGTAAAAAGCCGAGCATTTTTTTTTACTCCGAAGTACGGCGACGGAAAAAAAAAAGCTGGAAATTTCGTTACCGAGCGAGGGGTCCCCGAACTTTTGTGTCCCGATTCGATTTTGCCTGGTTTCATTTCAGATCCTTCATAGTTTTAAGAACCAAGTGGGCGAAGAGAACTGGAGACACTTTTCCGACCAGTTTCCCATGCCGCTCAAAGAGCGCCTGGCCACATTCTACGGGGTCTAAAAGGGGCGGGGTCAGTTTCCCAGCTCATCAACATATATACCATTTTTTTGTATTTTTTCCTCCTCTAAAGGGACTTTCTATTTCCACGCAGGTCTTTGATGTCAGAAGAGAACACGGAAAAGCTCTTTGACCCAGGCAACGCCACGCCCTTTTACCGGGGGGAGGATCTACCTGACGGGGGAGGGGCTTGCCCCACACCTTGCGGTAGGGGGTGGGAGGGCGGCGGGACTCCGCGGGCCTGCGCCGGCACGGAACGGGGGGGAATCAGGACAAAATAACCCAGTCACCATTCATAATCACGTCGTTTGTCTTTGAGGAGCCGCAAATTTCGGACGTCTCGGTATCCGAAAGAGCCAATCAGGTCCTTTCGGGATGATCGATTTTCTCCAATGGTAGAAAAATACGAAATTACCACAACGAGGGCGAAATGTGTTGGGGGGAGGGGGTGGGCGACGATGTCGGATTTTTCGAGGAAGAGTCGATTCAAACTTCAAATTTTGCGAAAAGTTGGAATAACGCTACTAAAATTGGAGTTAAATCAAACCTTATTTTTGAGATTTATTTCATTCATTTGAGATTCATTTAACACGAATGATCGTTTTTACTAGACGAAAGTCGTAATCGTCTGAGAATAAAGTACTTTAAGACAATGGTAATAATTTTACGTGACAAAAAGTCCGATTTTTAAAACGGCCGCAATAATGATGCTACATGTCACGATCTTACGGAAGTCAAACTTTGTGATGACACTTTCTAATTTAAACGTTTCCCGATGATGTCACCACGATGATACGAGCCTTATGTTTACCAAGTCGTCGCTCGACATGAATTGTCATTAAGACGAAAGTCGTCATTGTTTGAGAATAGTCGTACTATAAGACAAAATAGTTGTCATTTTACTTCTGTTGTAGTTGAATGAAATTGTAATTTGGGATTTTGATTTTACGAAGTCCGTTTTGGTCGTTTTTAACCAGACTGAGAACTATGATGTACTTGAAGACAAAATGGTTGAAGTTTTCCCAAAAATTAAGCTTTAATTTGCAAAGTATTACATTGGAATTCAATGTGAATGTTTTACGTAAATAAGACACGAACAATGGCATGTTTTCACCCAAAAATTGACGAAAAAGCGGTACTTTTACGAGAATAAAGTCACAGTTTTATGTGAAGTCAGTAATTTACCAAAGTCATCACAGAAGTACTTGGTGTCATTTTATGAGGTTGAAGTCATAATTTTACATAAAAATAAAGCCATAATTTTACAGCGACAAGTTAGAATCTCCGCAAAAAAAAGCCGTAATTTTACAACGGAGGTCTAATTTGACTCTGAATTTTTTTCAAACTGTCACCGTTTAATGAAGTTATTTCATACGAATATTTGCAAACTGTTACAATAGTTGTAATTGTGAGACAAAGTCCAAACGTTACATTATATCTTTATTTATTAAATTTCACATTAATATGACCGTTTTTTTCTTTGAGATAACTGTTCAAAAACGTGACTTTTTTCGTAAAATTATTACTTTTTTGTCGCACTATTTCGGCTTTGCAACAATGTTGAGGAAGAATGCTAGTTTTGGGGAATCGTGTAAAAAACAAACTCTCCATGATAACGACGTAACCGTGAATTTTTCTCCCCGACGCATTCTTGTTGTCTGATCTTAGTTGTCGTGTCTTGTGCATGACGTTGGGGATGTTTTTGTTTGTTTTGTTTTTTTTCTCGTGAGCGGGGTTGTTTTGGTCTCGTGCAAATCAGTGGCCCCACGAATTCAGCGGGGAATTACCGAGGGGCGGGGCTTTAGGAAAACGTCTTACGACACTGTGATTTGGTATGTCGATGTTTTGCCGGTACGTTTTATTTTTTTCTCCGTGTCCTCGCTTTGGAAATACTGTGAAATTTCATTTTGTTTTAAACAGCCTGAATGTATTCCGTAATCAATTGGAATCAATGTTTTTTTCCGCCCTCTGCTGGCCAGAGTAAAAATTGAAGGAACTTTAACCCTGGTTAAGTAGAGCCTATTGTGTGAAGTGATGCTGCTAAAATTGTTCATTTTAATGCATAAAAAAATGTTAGATTTACCTTTGTTTGTTACAAAAAATAGGAGAACCTCTAAAGTCCAGCACGGGTTCATGTTGGAGTTCGGTTTGAAAAAGTTTTTGAAACTTTTTGATTTAGTTTCGGTCAGGAATTTTTGAGTGGACGATACAATAAAATTAGTACAACTCACATGCCTAAATTTCACATACAACTGAGTAAAAAAAAAAAAAAAAAGTAATTTTTTTTGCGGCAATTTTTTGTGTGTAGAGAAATTATGATTAATGTATTAAATTCCCAACATATATATATTTTTTTTCTTTACGCTCCCTGAGACCCTCCTTGAGCCAAACACTTGAAAAATAAAAACATGTAAATTTCACTTGGGTGTTAGCACACTACTGCCCCCTGCAGTCCAGGAGGGCCTTTATTATTAATATTTTTATTTTTCCTCTCGTCCGTCCGTGTGTGCCTTGTGATTAGGCCCCAGCTGACCCGAATGAATTTAAAAAATCTTTCGGGAACCAAAACCTATTGCCGGTTTGTCCAACTGGACCGGAGCTTTGGACTTAAGAGGTTCTTAGCAGCGCTATGAAATACTGCAAGGCCAATCCTCACGTGTACGCCATTTATTCTTTTTGTCTGTCACATTCCGAGTGTTGCGGTCGCTGCTCGATTGTGCGTGCGTGTCATCATGGTGGTTTTGCTACTTGAATACGTCTTTTCTACGTGTGGTCCTCAGGTCATCTGTTTTTGCCGGGTTTTGTTTTTCGGAACCCCGTCCCAATTGTTTTTTTCCCTTTAATGTCAAGTCATTTTACCCAATGGTAGAAAGATGTTCATCCTCCATGTTGAGCTCAAGTAATAATCGGCGATCATGCGGCTAGTTTCCTAAAGTTGGAGCTTTAATTTGAAAATTTTCAGGAATAATCTTCAATTTGTGCGTAGTTCTTTACAAGCATGAAGCCATAAATAGATCGGAATAGTTTTACAAGACGTGCTTTTTCAATTTTAAGAGAATGAAGATGTGTTTTACTGTGACTTTGTCGTTTTGTCTTTTCAGTCATAATTAACGAAAATAAAGACGTAATTTGACATAACCACTTCTACATACAAAATTAATAAAGACGGAATTTTACGTAATCGTTACAAATTTCTGAGGATAAATCTGCTTTTCTTAAGATCATGTCGGAGATTGAATTGAAATTGTATTCACGATTTGTAAAATAAATATGCTAAAAATGTAATTTTGTCATAGTTACCAAAGCCTTAGATTCAGGAAGTACAGTGTTGGAATTTTTTAAAACCGAGCTCGTGATTTTACGAAAATAGTCGTCATTTTTCGTAATTTGACAAAAATAGTCGAGATTTTTCAAGCATAGTCATTTTCCCAATATTGAAGCCATAACGTTACAACTATACAGTCGTACTTTTGCGGTCTTGATTTTATGATAAGTCATAAGTAACGAAAATTAAGTAATTTTACATAAAAGTTAGTCGTGACGTTTCGTAATTTTACGAAAATAGTCGTGATTTTTCAAAAATAGTCATTTACCGTTTATTAAAGCTGTAATGCTAACTATTATCCAGCCGTACTTTCGTGGTCTTAATTTTACGGTCATAATTAGCGAAAATGCATTTTACATTCAGATTGTTGAAATGTTTCAATAATGTTTTGACCAAAATAGTTCCAATAGAGCAAAAAGTAAATTCAAATTTTATGGTAAAATCGTAAATTTACGAGTTTTTGTGAAGTAGTTTAATACTGTAATTTTCAAAGAATGTTTAAGATTTTACAACAATGTCGTATTTTTAAGCAAATACTAGAAGATTCAAAGTATAATTTTATGATAATATTGTCAAAGATCATAGAAAATTTGCAATTTCACGAATTTAATGTTGGAACTTGTCCCAATTAGTCACAACTTCTTTGGAAATAAAGCTGCGATTTTACAAAAAGGATGAAGTCGTTTCAAAAACAAAAAAAGTGAATTCCCCCTTTCTTTGAACACCACTGTTATTGGCAACCTGTTATTTTATGTCAAAACGTGATGAAGAAAAATGTCCCTAAAATGGAGGCTGCGAAAAAAAATGGAATTTGTATGAAGCTTTACAACCGAATTTGAATGTGAATTTTCTAAAGCGCCACTGCCGTTTTATTTGGATTGTTTTTATTCCGTTTTACTTTGCGTAAAACAGACTGTTACACTGTATTCAAATGAATTTCATTGCATTTAACTCATTCACTGCCATTGACGGCTGGCTGGTGAATGAGTTTGCTAACCAATTATTTCAAATGTTTTCAAAGTGAATGAACAGGTGAAATTGTTTCTTTCGACTAAATTTTTATTAATTTTTAATTAATGAATTTTATAATTAATGTGAAGCGCCCTTACGCTGCCCAGCCCTCATTTAGACCATCTGTTTTTGTTTTTTTTTATTGAATTTGGCACTTTTTTTCGAGGAAAAAAAAATAATCCAGCAAGTATTCTGTGTGCCATATTTTGCCCGCCTCCTTTATAAGATTTGCCTTTTTTTTTAAGATCTGCTGCTGAAATAAAATGAAGAATAATAATTTTGGGGCCACCAAATATTTTGAATCATGCAAATAATATATATTGTACTGTTTTTGTAATATTTGTAAAATGTCATAGTAGCGGGTGCGTGACTGGTTACCATTGCTTGACTCTGTACATTGTTCCAATAAATCGTTTACATCATGTGCCTTGTATTGTATGAGTTTGAACATTTATTTATTTATTTCGCCGACTATCTCGTAGTTTTATCCTTTTCGTGGTGTCCCTGAACGCATCTCATAGTGTCCCAAACGTCACTGAACGCAACTAGCGAATTCGCCTTTGGCTTTGGTTTGTTTCCTTCTCAGTTCGCCGTTTGCTACCGTTTATTGTCGGCTCGTTTGACATCGCCGAGTGGCTCAACTCGTTGTCGGCCGACCGGGACTTTTTTTTGGATCGCGAACCGGGCGGGCGAAGAGGTGGAATTTTTGTCGGCTGGGGAGGGAGGGGGAGAAAAAGGGACAGGGGAAGGGAAAGGAGGCGAACCCGAGCAGGACGAGACGGGGCGGGGGGAAGAGAGAGAAAAACGAAGCAGCAAGCAGGCGGGATATCGTTGTGGATGAATTTGGCCATTTTAAACGCAAAAGTAAAGTTTCTCCACAAGTGTCGGCGGCGAAGAGGACAAACGACAACAAGATGATTACGCCCTACTTTGTGGACAATTTCTGGGTATGTTGTGTCTCATTTCTGGCATGTTTACACCGGTTGCACGTCTTGTTGTGTTCGTGTAAAATTACTTACTCGAATAAGTTAATGTTTCAGTTAAACTACTCCGCCATTGTTAGTGCTGGATTTATCATGGTGTTTATTATGTGTTATTTTGTCAACGCCGGAATTTGGTAGGGCCTTTGAAAGCAAAGCGAGAGCCCACCTAACGTGAATGTCAAAGTGTACGCCCCCCTGTTTCTTTGTCCATTGCTGATTGGGTAATGCGTCTTGTCTGGGGTCGCTCCTCGCTCTGTAGGACGAGGCCATTGGCTGGCGCCGCTATCAATCAACGTCTCTTAGGGGGGCCGTTTACGCGTCATTTTTCTTCCTTCCGTGAAGTTTCGGTGAGAGTCCAGATGTTTATAAAGTTCCCCGATAGGCTAAAACACACAATTTCGCATGTTTTTAAACACTCTTGCGAATGCAAGTGTTTAAAATAAAAGCCTCCTTTTGTTTGCCGTGCAGTGTCGTCTTTTCCCTTGCCCAAAGGTCGTTTCGCCACGAACATAATTTGACGTGGCTATGCTAGCTTAGACAAGTTGAGGCCTGACATTTTGAACTCTTAATTCATATTTGCATTTATTTAAGTTCTTTCTGGTTTCGTTTTGACGCAAAAGGCAAAGGAGTTAAGACACTGACTTTTCAGGCATTTCTTCTGGAATGTGTGTGTGACAAAAACACAAAAATTCCACTATAAATTGACCTTTTTTTATGCAAAGGCTACTACTCCTTAAAATATTTTTCAGTTATGCTTAAACAATGCTTTTTACCCAGCTGAAAAGGGTAAAATAGGAGTTATGCAAATATGTAGTAAAAAAGAAGCTTATACACTATTGTCTTTTTGAATGGTAAGTTCAGATAGCATGTAAAATGATAAATATGACAACAGATTTTATGACAGTAAATCCATGAGGTCAAGAAAAGCCTCCTAGAACTTTAATGAACTTTAATTGGGGTTCACCAGAGACACTTAAATTGTAACTCCAGATAGAATGGCAAATTGTAAACACTGATTAACAGATGTTATGACAGTCAAGTCTTAAGGTCAGGAAAAGCCACCTAGAACTTCAGAACTTCAACTGGGAGACACTTTGAGGTAGTGCGCTTTTCTGTTACAGTGTTATCTATATTTTTTTGACTTATCTTAAAGTAATTTGTTTTTCAATTGAGTTGTACGCGGTTTTGAAGTGACTGTTTTTAAAGTAGTCATGCCCCAAATTTTCTTTATAATATAATAATTTGTGCGTTCAATATTGTCTCAGCACAGTATTTTGTTTAATATTATGTTTGTGGAATATGAACGAAGCCTTTTTGTCTTTGTTTGTGTCATAAGTTAGCCGCTAGCGCCACACGGTGGTTTTGAGGTCTCAACACGTTTGCGAGTTGCCGTTGAAAGGATTAATGCAAAAAAAAATCAGGGGAAATGCATGCTAAAACATCGGCTTTGCAATATGTCCAAAATGGACAATATTCCCGATTTTGAATGGCAGTAAATGAGCCCGACATGGGCTAAATTGAACATCTATAGGGCGTATCTCTCGACCTCATTTAGAAGGGACGGCAGCGTGACATATTGAAAGTTGTCATCTTTTGACGATCTATGCAATATTTTAGCCGCCTAGTGTTTTTTTTTTTTTTTGCATGGTTTTCCTTTGATATTACACATCAAAAAGCCCGAGTTGGGTCAAAATTTCCCTTATGGGTTAATAGTGCGGTGAATGTTTGGAAGTGATTTATCTTGGTCTCTTATTTATTACACAAAGCCTGACGTTTGATCAGGGTGTTTACACTTTTCACATCCGCTGTATTTGCAGTCAATTTGAAGGCGCAATCGGCAAAGGTGAATTGGATGCGAAGAAGGCGAGCGAGCGACTCTTGTCAGTCTGCCCTTTATGCCAGGCCCACAAGAGAATCCAGTGATGGCAAAGATCAGCTGTGTGTTTAACATGCGCCGCACACACGCCGGCGCCCGGCGACGCGTCCGTTTACTTTTGACCACACTGCAAATCATCAACCAAAGCGCGCACACAAATCAATACTCGTTTTTCCAGCCGTGTGAAAACATTAGGTTTGAATTTTTTCACCTTGGAGACAGTACGTGACGCGGTGTCGAGGAATGATTATCTAGCAGATTCATAAAGAAAATATAATAATAAAGAATAAATGATTTTTGTTCTGCTCCCTTAATGTTTACAAACAGGCAAGATATTTTTTCTCTGTAAAAACACAAAAAAATGTTTTTTTTTTTTGTTTTTTTTTTTTTTTTTTTTGTTCTTAAAGCAAATGTTGCCAAATTTGGGCGTTGTCGAGATAAGGTGAAAAATGATTATTTCAACACATGAAAAATAGTTTTTCCTTTCACACTGTTGTCACTTGGAGAATTTTCCATCTCCGAGTTTATGTCAGTACATCAATCGTGTGAACGAGGAAACATTACCGCGTTTCTGCAATATTTACGGTTCCATACCAATACTCTTCACGAAAAACTACTCCGTGAGAAAAAGGGGGGGAAAAACTGTGTGAAACCTACGTAAGGAATGGGAGTAACCCACCAAAATCTGATCTTGAAGAGCTAAGTTTAGCCTGGGTCGTAGATGACTCAGAGAGTCTTCGATCTTGGTTCATAGTTTGCGTTCCATTAAGGGTTTTACTATTAATATAAAGTCCCCAAAAAATCTATAGATCGCCCTCAAATGCTTCACTAGCTAGCAAAGCCGATTAGCTAAGCATGCTAACGACGGCAACGGCCGCGTCCCCACTCGCTTCTGTCTGCGTAGTGCGTGCGTAAACACGGCCGACGCAACTTAAATGGTGCGAATCGTACAATTGAGACGCGTCGCGACAACAGCGGATGCGTTTCATCACATCCTCGGCCGGAGAGGAAGGCGGAGCCCGCCTTGTGCAATCGGGTTGCGTGCTTGCAAAGAAAACACAAGGGCGATATTTCATTTTGTTTTCGACAGAAAGGGGGACTTGCTCATTTGGGGTAAAAAGAATAAATACCTGTATTAAGGCTGAAAAGGGGAGAATTTATCTGAATGTATGTTTTTTTTTTTTTTGCTTGTTTTTTTTTCCCGACTTTTCCTGCGTTGAGACGTAGGTTGAAGTTGATTGGGAAATGTTGCTGCTTTTCAAAATAAGATTCCATGATACCGTTAAGTGAAGTGGTGTACCTTTTAAAGTGGAAGTCAAACATTTTAATTGCAATAAAAAGTCCCATGCGTGGCCACTAAACGAAAGATGGTCAAACCGGAACAGAACAGTGTTCTTTTCAAATTAAAAGCAAACGAATCGGAACATAAGACAACTTGCTAAATTATGTAGTGATGACTCTTTAAGCCTTCTTCTTTTTTTTTTCATCTGAATGGACATGGTCACAATTTTTCAACCGCTAAAATATTGCTAACCACTTGCCAAATCCATCCACTATTTCTTTCTTTATTTATTTACCGTTTGGGAAATGCTAGTCTAGACAAGCGGGCCCGAGGGCACAAATCCCATTTGGGTCTCTCGTGTTTTTCCACTGCACTCACCTGAACATTCCTGCGCGTACTTGCCGGCTGGCCGGACACGAAAGGAGCAAATCAAAATCCACTTAGGCGGCCCGTGATACATTCTGCACCTTCCCGCGATCGATGCGCGCCGAGGCCTTGCTTGTCCCCGCAAAAAAAAACCTTAAAAGAGCTTTGAATCGCGGTGAGGGTTCGCTTTACGTCAAGCTGACTTTTCCGCCCGACTCGCTGAAAAAAAAAATCTCCAGGAACAAGCTATTCTGTTAAATATAGCATTTGTACTTAGCGGTGTTTTCTATCTATCTCAGGAGGTGGCCATTTTGTTTTTTTCTGCCACTTGCTGTCCACTGAAAATGACATCACAGTGCCTATTGGCTCAGATAACGACAGTGACCTCATCCCACCTGTTTTTTTGAAAATATTTTTATTTATTTATTTTTTAAACCTGGAAGTACAACTAGAAGTCAATGACGATATTTAGCGTGATAAAATTCCGACCAGTTGACACTTTTTTGACACAATTTTGAAAACGGCGTTTCCGACTCAGCCATGCAAGTTTGAGCTTTGAAGAAGTCATGGCAACAAATCGGCCATTTTGTTCTCTTCCTTGGCCCAGAAGTCTTTTTCCTGTCTTTGTGTTGGCGTTTGTGCCGCTTTTATTGATAACTGCGCTCAAACGTGAGCTTGTTTGTTTGTCACGCCGACTTCCCGTCCTCGCTCGCTTTCATCACTTCCCCTTTGGATGTTCTCCACACCAAAGTGGCGTTGGACGCATTTCTTGATTTGTAAGGCTGGTTGTACTCATTCTTAGAATTTTGACTTTGTTTTCTGAATCATCACTATTAAGTGAACCGTAATAGGAATAATAAAGTCAGAATTCTCACTTGATTCCGAGAATTTTCACATTCTTGAAAACTGACTTTCTTCTGAGAATTCTCGTTCTAACGAACGTCAAAATTCAGATTTTAAAGTCAGAATTCTGAGGGTAAATAAAGAATGGTCACGTTCAAGTCAGAATTCTGAGAATAAAGTGAGAATTCAGATTTTTAATGTTCACCTAATGTGAGGATTCTCACATTAAATTAAAAAGTAAGAAATCTGAATTCAAAGTCAGAATTCTCAGAACAAATCAGATCTGTCACTGAGGTCATAATTTGGAGAATAAAATGAGATTTTTCACTTAAGTTAAAATGTTAGAATTCTCACATTGAAGTGAACATTAAAAATCAGAATTCTCGCTTTATTCTAAGAATTTTGACATGAAAATGGGGACTCCTTCTTTTATTGAATTAGTTCAGCGAATAAAGTGAAAATCCTGACTATAGTGAGAATTTTTTAAAATTGTTCTTACTTAACCTGAATTTAGCAAAACAAAACAGTTTGTAAAAAGAAACGTTCGCGAGTAGTGTCATGGACGTGTTTTCAAATTTATGTTCGTACATTTGGATCTCATTATCGTAAACCATCAATTTTCGCTTTTTTGCATCTTGAATTTTCTTTCGTAATGACGGAAAAAAATGTGTTCGTCACTCGTGGTATGGATGTATTTTTTGTGAATATTTACAATATTATTCGTAGTTAATGTCAATTTTATGTTTGTTTTTCTCTGTGAATTTTCTTATTATACGCCAACAATTTTCGCCTTTCACATCCAGAATTTTCTTTCGCAATTAGAAACGATGGAGGCGTTTTTGTCACCTGAATGTTTCGTAACAAACCCTTTCGTAAAAAGAAACGTTCGCAAGTAGTTTTACGGATGTTTTTTGGGAAGATGCACATTGTTAGCTGTAGCTAATGTCAATTTGAAGTTACTTCATTGTCAATTTGAAGTTACTTCATTCTAAGGTGTGTCCCATTATTGTACGCAAACAATTTCCTATGGTAATTACAGGCAATATTTTTCCGAAGAAGTTTTGCAACCTGCATTTTTTACAACAAGATGCGTTTGTGTAGCGGTCCCACTGTACTTCCTCGTGACTACTAAACGCGTAAACATGTTTTCCAGACAAACAGGCGACGCTGAATAAACAAACGTGTTTGTCGTCTTTTTATTGACTTGCAAAGCAGAAAATTTACTAACGTCTCAAATTGCGGGCTAACCCAAAAAAAATCTTCTTTTTTTTGGATTATTTTTGCTCATCCGAGGGTGACGCGAGGACTTGGCTGGCTCATCTTTCATTTATCTTAATATGTCATGCATGCGTGTGTCATTCGTGTTGCTGCGGGCAAGCAAAACCGCCAAACCTGTTTCGGAACTTTTGCCCTTTAGTCACGATGAAGACCTTAGCCGGGAGAAAGGGACTGCTAGGACCCCTTTCAAAGCGCTGACTATGACGGCGCGTGCGGGAATCAGGAAATAAGTCGGCAAGAATGAGGATGTTTGCGATTTTTATGTTTTTTTTTTACCAAGCAGGAAGTGAACGTTGGCGAATTTTGTGGCAGCGCTAAGCCACGCGGGCGCCTGAAAAGATTTTGGCGCTGAAGAACGCGTGACGCCATTTTTCACATACTCTTTATTATTTTGGCAGGGCGATAAGAACAATGGCTTTGATGTGCTCTACCACAACATGAAGCACGGACAGATTTCCTCCAAGGAGCTCACCGACTTCATCAGGGAAAGGTACCCCCCCCCAAAAAAAATAAATAAATAAATAAATAAATAAATAAATGCCACCACAGATGTGAGATTGGTTACACTCGCTGTCATTTACATGCATTCACAAAATAATTATTATACAATAACTCTCATAGTGCATGTGTGTGAATAATAATAATAACATTTTCGTGTGGATTAATAAATGAATAATTTGGGATGAGTGAGTACTGATTACAAGTATTCTAATCTACTTCTATTCTAGTATAATGTAAAATCAGCTCAATTTTTTCATGGAGTACTTAAAAAAAACAACCAAAGCTAAAATAGTGTTTAGCGTAAAATAAAAATAATTAAAAACTGCAAATAAAATATTAACAGTAATACTGAAGGACACCAAAAGTCAAATAGAAATTACAAATCAAATAGAAACGGTGATTAACTAAATAATAATGAATGAACCTGCATGAACAATAGTATGCAAAATAATTACAGCGTAATAAGAGCACTAGTATATGAATTAATACAATAACGTAAAATAGTGTTTAAAAAAAGGTTTTGCGAGTCAATCAAACGCTTGATTATGTCTCCCTCTAGTGACAGAAATATGACACCGTAGAAAGGGAAGTTTCAAATCCACCATAGTAACTGCTGAAGATGCAAATGAAAAAAAAACATTGACTATTTAAAAGATGTTTCATTCACTTATGCATTTCTTTTAAGTTTATTTTTATTTATTTTTTAATAGTTTTGCTTTTTTCCCAGGAGCGTCATCGAGGAGGCCTACGCCAGGTCCATGACCAAGTTGGCCAAGGCGGCCGGGAACTTCTCACAGCTCGGGTGAGTGGAGGACATTTTTATTTATTTATTTATTTATTTTTGCCGAGGCCGCCTTGCAACAAGGTGCATAATGGGCTTTTAGGACGTTTGCGCCGGTTTGGGAGGTGTTTAAGGGCTCCACGGAGAAGCTGGCCATATGCCACATGGAGCTGGTGCGCAAGCTCCAGGAGCTGATCAAAGACGTGCACAAGTACGTGGACGAGCAAGCCAAAGCGCACAAGAAGGTGATCTTGCCGACGTGACCAAACCCGGGGAAAAAACGTCGAGCCGCGACTGATCGTTCTGATTACTGTTAGACAAAAGAAGAGGTTGCGTCCACCTTAGAGGCCGTGCAGAACATCCAGAGCACGGCCCAAGCCCTGCAAAAGTCCAAGGAGAACTACAACGCCAAATCTGTGGAGCAGGAGCGCCTGCGCAAGGAAGGGGCCGCCCAGAGAGACATTGACAAGGTAGCCATCTTTGATCTATGTCTAGAAACAAGAGCAACACCTACATATTTTCAACATAAAATTGGACACAGTTGAATTGTTAGAATACTGCACCAACACAAGAGTAACATGCCTGGTGTATCGATTTGTATAAAGTGCCCACCAACACAACAGTAACATGCCGGGTGTATTGATTTGTATAAAGTGCCCCCTGGTGGTGAGTAATATAGCAACTCAAAATCAACTACTGGAAGATTGCCCCCTGGTGGCTGGTTAAAAAAAAACTGCACGGTTTAATAGGTAATAGGTTTAAATAGGCAATCAATTTGTCATTGATTGAATACCCTTGCTTTTGAAAAACATAGGGGGATTAACATTCAAACAAGATGATTGCGATGATATGAAAACAGTGTAAATGCATATTTATGAAAAAAAAAAAAACATGGCGTTCAAATCCAATAACTTTTTTCTGATTTTTTTCAGGCAGGAATAAAAGCCAAAAAAGCCACAGAGACCTACAAGTCATACGTGGAGAAATACGCCTACGCCAAGTCCGACTTTGAGCTCAAGATGGAGGAAACGGCACAGGTATGATCTATGTTTTATTTCTTTTAAGAGATTATCATTTATAAAACATCTGGATAGACACAATAAACCAGTTTTTTTTTTCAAATGAAAGTACGTGAAGGCACTTTCAAGAGCTGTGTGAGATTTCTCAGCCCCCAGAGGAAGAAGCAGTCCAGTTTTCTTTTCAAATTAAGAGCAAACAAATTGGAACATGAAGCAACATTGCCAAATTGTGTCCAAGTGACTTTTTTTTTGCGTGCCTTTATTT
The DNA here is from genome assembly GCF_059441005.1 of Hippichthys cyanospilos. Lineage (NCBI taxonomy): Eukaryota > Metazoa > Chordata > Actinopteri > Syngnathiformes > Syngnathidae > Hippichthys > Hippichthys cyanospilos. Next base: position 17,828,767 of record NC_142383.1, on the reverse strand, counting down.
TGCTAAACTTAGATAAGGACACTAGATAATTAGTTTCAGGTGTAAAAAGTTTGAGAGCCACCGAAAAAAAAAAAATCATGTTTTTTCACCGCAGAAATTTCAGGACATTGAAGAAAGCCACATCGTCCACATGAAGGGCATCATCCAGTCGTACTCGCAGTCGGTGGAAGAAACACACGTCCAAATAGGAGAGGTGAGTGCCTGCTCCGGAACATTCCAGCGGGGCGGAGGTAGGTGTTGAGCGCGCCGGGTTCACTGGGCGTCATCTCAATTAGCCTCCGCTTTGATCTCGCTAATGCTTTCGCCGACGAGCAGGAAATGAGCCCTTCCGCGCCCCTCTTTTAAAAAGTCATCAAATCCAACGTAAAACAGCCTTCGCTCGTTCGCTTACTTTTACCGTTTGCAAGCGAACGCAGCGGGAAGAGACCCGCCGTGCCGCACTTCTCTCGGCGTCCACCGAGGGGCGCTTGACTCCGCGCAAAATGCTTCCAGGTTGTCTGCAAGCAGGCTAAAAGTGCAAACCAAGCTTAAGAGACGAATATATATATATATATATATATATATATATATATATATATATATATATATATATATGTTAAAAAAAATATAAAAACGTATTTTTTCCTTCCACAGAAAAATAGCTATGTATATTTTGAGATTTTCTTAAACTGATGTTTCAGTTGTATTTACCAAGTTTTTACCCCAACAGACAGTATTTTCAAGACAGTTTTTTATTGCTAGATTTGAAGACAAAAAACGTTATTTCTAGAAAAACAGACGTTGATTTTGTGTATTTTTATTTCTTTTGTTTATTTTTAAATATAGATATGTATTTTACTGACTTTGCATATTATTTTTCATCACATAACAAAATAATATAACACTTGCAAGAAAAACATTTGATCTTTTTACTCCTTAGGGTTAGGGTTACATTTTTATAACTGCTAAAAAATAATGAAAATGCACTTTTATGCACTCTTGCAAGAGTTTTAAGGTTTTTATTATCTTAAGAGAAAAGACAGTTATAGCTAAAATTTGGGTTTGGGAGCTAATGTGTCATCTTAGATGATTTTGCGATAGTTTAATTTCATATTTTTTCCAGAGTAAAAATTCCATTCCACTTATTAATATACATATTGCATAACTCCACCATTTAAAGATTAAAGTTAATGTCAACATTTAACTCGATTCTTGAAAATTAACAAATGTTGTCACATTGTTCGTAGTGGGTTTTTCCCGTCTTATCCACTGAGGGGCGCTCAAGTCCACAGAGGAAGTAGCGTTGGCGCCCGCAGCCAAGCGCAAAAAAACTCGGAAGCGATGCGTGGCGACAGGCCACGGCGGGATATTTGCTGCCATGGCCGCCGATGCTCCCCGTTCTTCAAACGGGCATTTCCCTTCTCCGGCCAGGAATTCGCAAGCGGCCGCCGCGCTCCGCCGCTAAACGGTCTTTCCCAAGGCGGGCGGGGAGGCGGCAAAGGTCGGCGTATTGCGCTGAGTCACGGCGGCCCGCGGCATGCGTGCCGACGAGCTGAAGCTGAGCAAATGTTTACGTGCGCTTAACGCTGGCCGAAAGAGCGGCATGCAATAAAGGGAACGTGCGTGATGTGGCATACGTTCCATGGAGGCAGACATTAGTTTTTCTTTTTAATCAACGTTTCATTTAGCGCTATATAGTAGGAAGGAATCTTTTGTTGATTCTTCATATTTTCTTGTGTCATATCCACAAGTTATATATTTGCCGTGGGTTAAGTTAAGCGCGTTTCCGATTTCCCACATTGTGAGCGGTCCGTGAACGCCGCGCCAGCGTAACGTCGAATGCGCTCTAAGCGGTTGCTATTCCTTTTCCTCGCACCGCAGCTGATGCTAATTTTGCCACGATTACCCGGAGTTGCGCAACATCCGTATTTCGTTAAGTTTATGATTTTGTGTACATGCCAAAAGAAAGCGTTTCATAAACGAGTCAAATGTGTTCTCTAATCACAGCTTGCCACTTATGACTGAATTAGCTGGAGACATCATATCGTTTCGTCTCCGTTTTTGTAATATTCCTGCGTGTGAACAGTGATGGACTCGGACGTCGGTTCAGCCTGCTCGCTTCTTTTTCTCGCTAATTTATACCTCTCATCCTCACACATATGGCACATATGACAATATATATATATAATTTCGGGAAATATATATATTTCCGTTCCAACTGGTCTGGCTGGTAGGTGAATGTGACTCATCGATGACACACACACACACACACACACACACACACACACACAGGCTGCACGAGCGCTCCATTGCATTTCCATCTTGGAGAGTGAAAGTGTGAGAATAAGAAAATTCCTTTTTAAAGTGCTTGAGTGTGTGTTTGTGTGCGTGTGTGTGTGTGTGTGTGTTTAATGTGTGTGTGGCAGGTGTATCTGTCCGTGTGCGTGCTCTGTTTGTTTTTGTAAGTGAGCTCGTGTGTGAGAGTGAGGATGCCTTGAAGGGAGCTGCATGTGGGTGGATTTGTGTAGAGGTGTGTGTGTGTGTGTGTGTGTACGTGCCCTCCTCATGGCAGCAGCACCTGACAGCTTGCGTGAGCATGCACCCCCCCACCACACACACACACACACCTCACACTCTGTCTAACATGCTCTACTCACCAAGCTAATGCACTCCAGCTCTCCACGGGACCCTCAGGGCCAGGCCGTGTGTGTGTGTGTGTGTGTGTGTGTGTGCGTGCATGTGTGTGTTCCATACGTGTTTGTGTGCTAGTCACTGGTACAGAATATCACGCACATCTAAATGGCGTGTGGGTGACACGACACACAGGCGCTCGCCGCTCTTCCGTCTCTTCCCAGCCCGTATGTTGCATCCGCTCTGTAAACAAATGGCGCCGCGCTGCCTCACCTGCCCACAGGGGGGCGGCAGCGTTAACAGCGATTCAACTGGATGCCTATTTCATTTCTATTTCGTGGATTTTTTTTTTTTTTATCCCTTATACACATTTCAAACTTGTAAAAACATCTGTGGTCTATAACAATTTTAACTCATTCCACCCCAAAAACGTATTATTTTTTTTTATCTATGAATTCAATCCTATTTATTTATTCATTTAGTTTTGGGAGTAAAAGAGGAAATAGGAAACAGGAAATAGCTAGTATTGAATGAGTTGAAAAAGAACAAGCCTTCAAGAACATCTAAATTTTTATTTGGGTTGTTTTTTTAATGCCTAAAAAAACATTTCAACCAAAACGTCTGTGGTCGTAAGGATGTCCAAATTTAACTCACTCAAACCCCAAAACGTGTTTTTACAAATCATTCCAGGTATTCAATCCCAATTGTTTGTTTATTTACTTAGTGTTGGGGTAAAAATAGCTGACGCTGAATGAGTTGGAAAAAAAAAAGCCTATAAGAAAATCTCAACATATATATGTCTATTTAATCACCCTAAGGGGCACTCCTACAAGACTTAATATTTGGGTTGCTTTTTCATGCCTAAAAAACATTTCAGTCACACCAGTTTTAGCAAGTCCAAATTTAAGTCATTCAATCCCAAAGAAGTATTTTTATGTATATTTGAAGTCTAGACATTAATTCTCGGGAATTTCTTAATTTGGTATTGGGGTAAAAGAGTGTCAAAAAATAAAACTGGAATCGAATGAGTTGCAAAGGAAAAGCGTCCTAGAACAGACAAACTTTTATTTGGGTTTACACTCTGTATTTTCTGTATTGAATGATTCCATTTGGATTTTTTTGTGATTGTGCAGGTCCACAATGAATTTGTGAGAAATGTGGAGAATACCTCAGTGGAGAGCTTAATACAGAAACTGGCTGAAAGCAAAGGAACGGGCAAGGAGAGACCAGGTAACTTTTTTTGTTTGTTTGTTTTAAATAAAATAAAATAGTTTCTTCGCCATGTAAATTCTTCAATTTGAATTTTTGTAAAAGAAAGCACAATTTTGTCAAATCAATCCAGAAACCGTTTTTAAATCAACAAAATATTTTTTAAGGTTTTTGCTTGCAAATTGATTAAAAATTTTAGTTTAGTATTCAATTGAGTCATAGTTATATTCTTTAAAACGGTTGGTTCGTCTTTATTCTTCATCTAAACATTTTTTAATATAATCAAGAGGTATTTTTTTCCCCCATAATTCAGCTAGTTCTCTCCACAAATCACCTTTACTCTTAATTTCTGAATGAAAAGTTTGACTTATCCGATTGTTTTGTTGACATTCTCTTTAGCGCAGCTCCATCTAGTGGATGCATAATGTTATCGCAGCCACTACTGTAGCTTCTATTCTATGCACCTTGTAATGTGGTGCGTTTTTGTTGACATTCTCTTTAGCGCGGCTCCATCTAGTGGATGCATAATGCTACCGCAGCCAGTACTGTAGCTTCTATTCTATGCACCTTATAATGTGGTGCGCCCTATGTATGAAAACAGTTTTAAAATAGTTCAGTCGTTGAAGGTGCGCCTTTTAGTGTGGAAACTGAGAAAATGGAGAATTTTTTTGCCCTATGGTAATCATGCAATGGTTTTGTGGTTCGTTTAAGAATCATGCAGCCTAGTAAGTTGTATGTGTAGCATCACAAAAGCTTATGCGGGCTCGCAAGCGTACCTAGAGAAAATCAACCCGAGCACGAGGAAAACCTGCAAACAAAGACGAGTTCTGAACCCCGAACCGGAACCGTGAGGCGGAAACGCTCGCGCGGCGCAGCTCGATCGTGTCTTTAATACAGTCCGATACTAATCAGGTCAGTTGTGTGTAAACAAAGGCGGCCCTGTGGGCGGTAGCGCTACGGAGCGGGGCAATTAGACGGGGGCCGAGCGCCCATCACGGTCGATCATGATAATCTGCTGTAAAGGTAGGCGGGCTCGGCATTCCGGTAAGCGTGCGTCACATGGGGGGGCTTGGACTTAAGCGAGCTTTTCCAGCGGGTCAAAGCTCAACAATGACTCCTGTGTAAACTTTGCCGCCCACCTCAGCCGACCCGCCTTGTTGCGATGCGCTTTGGTCCTCCTGTCGCCAAAATGCTAATCGTCCCGCAAAATGCCATGCGTGTGAATATTTCAAGTCCCCCGGGGCTGTGACGTGCCCCCCCCCCCACTCCACATCTCCACTCAAGCAAAGCATTACATTAGGCACGCAGGCGACTCACCTCTGCACCGTGTGTGTAAACAATGCCTGACCCCCCCAACCCCAACCCCCCATATGTCCAGACACCACTGCAAGATGAGCGGTGGTTCCCGTTTGTTTGGACTGCAGAATTAATTTAGGTTTAAAAAATAAGAGAAATAATCGCTGTTCATTAACAGTTTTGCTGCAGCCATGGGGGGGGGGGGGGGGGGCAAGGTTTTCCCAGCCCTGCTTTCGCCAGCGAGCCGGCGAGGTTGAATAAACTTTTTATTGCGGAAACGATCCCAAAGTGACACGCTGCGAGGAGATGTGTTTGGAGTGTTCAACGATATCCAGCTGAGCTGTCAACTGGCGGCGGGCCAGACACGCAAACCCTGCCCACTCCATCCCCCCCCCCCCCTTTTTTTTTCCAAGCCCCCCCCACCACCACCACCCGTGCCATGCCAAGCATATGCAATTTGAAGGAAAGGGGAAAAAAAAAAAATATCCGCCGCTCACGCGTGACTGCCCGCCAAGTCCAAAAGAAAGGAAACATCTTCCTGTAGACCCCAAAATGTTTAAAGAGCCATATTGGAAAAAAAAAAAATAAATAAGTGTGTGTGTATATGTACATTTACTGTAAAATGTACTATATTTACTGCATTTACTGTAGAATAGTATTGATTTTTTTAGCATAGATGTATGCGGAAAATTTGTTAGCGTAACTGTTACTGTAATTCAACCAAAAAAATGCTGTATATATGGTAACATTTTCATCAGTACTGTTGATTTTACACAGTACATTTTATAAATGTAAAATCAACTGTATCAATAAATTTTTTTAGCATTAATGTAGAAAACGTTTGACTGTAATTTGATGGTACTATTACCTTAATTTAACAGTACTTTTCTGGCAGTATTTTTTATTTTGATTTTTTTATTTATCGCCCAGCCCGAAAATTAAATGAAATGACTTAATCCCTCCCATTTTTCGAGACCTTTAGTGATTTATTTCTTTATCTTAAACGAGTCCGAACCCGGTTTGGATCCAATACCAATTTGTCAATATCGCTGTGCAATCTTCCCTTCAAAATGTGTTGGATCCCACAGAGTGACGTGTTTACTCTCAACAAATCTCTGTGTACATTCACGTCAATAATATGCAGTGGAATATGTACACACACGCACGCACACACACGCAGAGGAGTGCATGGGAGCTGTCAGTTCGATGTCCCCATGAGTTTGAGCCCAGCGTCTGTCCGTCCTGCCGTGTGATGTGCTATTCTTGAATGTCAATTGTGTTTTGATTGGCATGAACCGCACACAAACGCGGCGTCGTTCGTGCAGCCATTGTGTGTGTGTGTGTGTGTGTGTGTGCGCGCCAGCGGTTAAGGACCGATATTGCACAGTAGAGTAGATCAGTCATCGGTGTACTTTATCCACTTCACTTGGCGTGATGGCCGCCTCTCGTGACTCGCCGCTTGCCTGCGCTTCACATCGGGGCGCCGCCGCACGCCAAACAATGCATCAATAGTACCCCCCCACCCCCCCCCCCACCCCCCACCCCCCCCGCCAACCTCGGAGGACGAGGGATGACGCGGCTAATGTATACGTTCCGAGTGAAAACACGGCCGGCTTTTGTTCTTTTCAGGTCAAGGCGCGTTAGCGTATCGTGCCGTATCGCCGCGGGGCGCTGCCTCTTCCGCTATCCGCTCTGATTGCAAATTGCACTTCCTGTTTTCAAGGCCGCTCGGAAAAAAGTGCTACCTCGACGCTGCGCTTCAGTTGTATTTTTTTTTTTTCCATTTTACCGCCAATTCAATACCGTATTTTTCGGACTAAACGCCGCAACTTTTTTCTCATGATTTGAGCCCTGCGATTTAATAGTCCAATCCGGCTTATCCGCTTTTTTTTTTCTTGCTAGCCATCAGGAGACAGTTCACTGGTAAAGCAACATGTGCATCTGTATGGAACAACTATGAAATGCGTAGGGAAAATGCGATCAAATATGATGAGACGTATCAATGCCTCAATATTGACGATGGCGCAAGTGCGGCGCGTACGATTGTATCTTTACGTGCCATCTTGGCTCGTGGCCAGGTAAAAGTCAAGAAGAGCGTCTCGTAAGCCGATTGAGCAGCTTTGTCCATGGGGCATTTAACGCTCGCTCGCATGTAATCTTTTGACTTATGTGTCTTATTCTAATTGGGTTAGCAGACTTGGCGTGTCCTGTGAAAAAGTTGATTTGTAAGAGGTTTTCCTAAGAGGCTGAACATGACACAAAATGCAAAAAAAAAACCATACTTGTAAAATATTTCCCAGCATTTATGTAGCCTGTAAGCTGTATATTGAAATACATACACTCAAATCCTTACGAAAAGGGAAATAAACATACAACTGTGGTGTCCAAACTAGGGCTTGCGGGCTATTTGTGGCTCCATTTTTTTTGCTGCCCGCAGCATATAAAAAACAATCAAATCTTTGCTAACATGCCGAAGGAAAAAAATGCTAAACTGATGAGCAGTGCAGGTGTGCTCATAAGTTGAAACAGCAAAGGCGGGCTAACAAAAATTAGCATAGCCGTTACGGTGATTACAGTATAAACTACTACTGTTGAAAAAGTGAATTTTCACTTGTATGTTAATAGTTTACAGCTAAAAAAATAAATAATTAGATATAAATACCAGAATTCATACACACATTACAAGTATTTGAATTTTTTATGATATAATGATTTATTAGCGACACGTCGCTACGAACAATGCATAAAACACATATTTTGAGTCGCCGCCTGTGAGAGTGCGCGGGTGCGTTTTTTTTTTTTTTTTTTTTCCTTTTTCGAGGCGGCGACGGCCACCAGACGTACGTTTGACTGGGTCGTTGACCCCGTCTGCCCCGTGGGATCAACCGGGCTCTGTTTGCGTACACTCTGCGCCGCACGCCAACTTCCCCTCCGCCCTTGTGTGTGTGTGTACCTTTGTGTATTTGACACAAGTGTGTACGTGTGTGCGATTATTGCGTGATGTACATTCGCCGCGTTCGCAGCGGCGGATCGTTGACCCTTTGTGTGCCAAATGAACCTAAAAAGATTTTTCTTTCTCTCATTAGGGCCCATTGAGTTTGAAGAGTGCAACACCGCCATCGCTACCGAAGGTAGGAAGTGTACTTAGGATATGAATATGTGTCATTTATGCCAGAGTGATATTTTTAGGAATCAACTTTATTCTGTGCGCTCAAAGGTGCCAAACCCAGGAGGAGAAAGCCATTTGGCATCCCTGGACGCAGAAAAGACAAAGACACAGACTCCACGTAAGTTTAGCAATTTTATTAGAAATTATTCATTATTATACTCAACATTGACCATATCGACGTTATTGTGGCTCACAAAAAAAGAATGAAATGAATAAATGAATTTTTTAAATTTGAGTAAAATAAACTTATTTATTATATTCGTCATGCTTTCATTTTAATATTTTTGTTAGTATTGCTTTTTCTACATATCTTCAAGGCAGTTGTTTGAGAATTTTTGTTTACATTACTACACGTAACTTAGTTTTTATTTTTGCACTTGACATTTATGCCATGTATTAATTCTTTAACTGCCAGCCTATTTAAAAATGGATTATTGACCTATAACTACGTTAAAAATGTATGTTTGACGTCCACAGCCGTCAACGGCATTTAATGATTTATAAAAAAAAAAAGTATTGCTAAAAGTAATAAACCAAAATGAAGCATTTTAAAAAAAAATAAAAAATGCACACCAATAGCAGTGACTAACATTTAAATAAGTTTAAAAAAAACTCAAGCTAATACAAAAAATCATACCTAAAATGAGGAATTAAAAAAAATTTAAACCATATATATACACTCTTTTTAAGCCAATTTCAGATGGAATTTTGACATAAAACTCAGTTTAAAATTGATCTTTGACGGGATTCAGTGAGTTATTAAAAAAAAAAAAGAAAGGTATTGCTAAAACTAGTCAAACTAAAATGAAGCATTTTTGTAAAAATAAAAACGTCACCTATAGTTGTGAGTAGCATTGAATGAGTTAAAAAAAACATAAAATGAAGATTTAAACAAAATATAAAAAAGTTGCTCTAAAGCTTAAGTCAAAATGTTTAAAACTTAAAGAAAATGGAGACATTTCCACAAGTGAAATATTAATGTTGTCAATGTTGAGTTATTATTCATTTTATCATTATTAAATAACTAATATTACATATATTTTGATTATATAATTATGTTTCAATTATAACTATTATATAAATACTTACAGTGAATCATTATTCATTATGATGACACCATTTTTTATATCTTTAAGTGCTCAGGTATCAACCAATCACCTCTCAACTTGTGTGTCACATGACCAAACCTAGCAAGCCCGCGCGCGCGCCACGTCCTTTTCAGTCAACGGCAAGCGGAACATTTTCATCGGCAAAATGTTCTTTTTTGCCAGACGACGCGAACGCGCCTTTAAGTACGCACGGCAGTGTTATTATTTGGTAACGATACACGAAATATCGTCAGGCGGGAAGGCGGGCCCGCTGTCCGCCATTTGAACGCGGCGCCAAGATTTTGTCACGACGCGGCGTCCCTTTTTTGTCTGGCAGGGAATCGACGGAAGCAGAGAGTGTGAGTAAAGGCTTTCTTCCTCCTCCGGCTCGCCGTTGTTGTTGTTGTTGTGGAGCGGCGGGGGAGGCGCTCGTTTACTACTCGGACATGTGACTCGCTCGCCGGCTCCCCGCTTCCCTCTTGTTTGTTTTGCGCATTTGCTCATCGCTTCATTCATTCATTCACTCCTCCTGTCTTTGTTTATGCCGCCAGAACGCTGCCAACGGCGCTCCCCCCGGATACTACGGGGCCATAGACATTCAGAATGCTGTAAGCTAGCCAACGCACGCACGCACGCACGCACGCACGCTCGCTCGCCTGGAATAAATGATGAAGTCTGTTGCGCACACTGTACATGTCCGCTTACCGTAATTCCTCGCGTAAGAGCGCCTCGCTCTGATTTCCGTTTCTCCAGGTTTTCATATTAGCGAAATCTCATGGCGCAAGCGCACAAGAGATTTAGCTTTTCTGGTACTTTTGAGTGAAAAGTCTCACTTGAAAGTCAGAATTTGCTAAAGTGAGAATTCTGACGAGGAATTTCGAGGCTCAAGTCAGCCACCTGGTTTTTAGACTTGAAATTCTATTCTTCGAAATCTAACTTTAGAATCCGATCGGAATCCGGACCGTTTTTGGAACTCGAGTCGGTCGCTTTAAAATGAGCTTTAAGAGAAGTCTAAATTCTCACTTTAACGTCAAAATTCTGAGAATAAAGTCAGAACTCTGGATTTTGAATAAAAATTCCCAGAATTGCAATTTTAGTCACAACATTTTTAAGTTGGAATTCTGAGACGTCTACATTCTCAATTGAAGATCCGAATTTTGAGAATAAAGTTAAAACTGAATTTTGAATGAAGAATTCTCACTTTAAAAGTCAGAATTCTGGCTAGCTTGATCAGGGGTCTCACAATTCAAACTTTTATAGAGTCTGAAGTCCGCATTCCTACTTTCAAGTTCTCTGTCTTGTGACTTTAAAGTCAGAATTCCGATTGTAGAGTGAAACTTCTGAAAATAAGGTCAAAATTCTGAGCCTAAAGTTCTTGCCAACCTTTTTTTTTGTCTTCATTGGCCCTAATCCTATTTGCAACACAAAAAATTCAATTGAAAAATGGAATTTTAATTGATTTTTTTATTTGGGGTAGCAAAAAAACCCCATAATTACCTTGCTGATGTGACTAATTTGTTTTCTTTTGCAGAACGTTCCACAAGTGGACGACGAGGGCTTTTGCATTCGGCCAGAATCCATAGAGAATGATATCCTTAAATCACACGTTATCTGATTTTTTTTTTTTTTTTGGTGCTTTTGTTTCATTGCCTACTTTATCATTTGCTCGATTATGCAATGTGCGGCTTCCTTAACGGGACTTGGCCAACATGCCAAAGAGAATTCCTTCTACTCGTCCAGCGACTCCGAGGACGAGGAGGAGCCGCGCAAGTTCCACGTGGAGATCAAACCCGTGCAGCCCAACAACGGGCCGCAACAGAACCGCGCCACCATCGACGAGCTCAAGGCCTCCATCGGCAACATCGTCCTGTCGCCATCTACCTCGGTAAGTGGTTCCTCCCAAAAAAAAAAAAAATGTTGCCTCAAGAGTCGAGGCGGAGGAATTACACTTCCGCTCTTGAACACTAGAGGGCATCAGGGGAGCGTTTCAGTCAGGCTTGAGCACAGAAGGCTGCCGGTGGCATTCCTGGCCTTTCAAGGCATTTATTTTTATACTTAACAAGAGCCTGAGCATTAGCTCGTGAGTCACATGCGGCTTTACGTGATTGCTTTAGCCCCCCTTGCCCCCCCCCCTTGCTACTTAACAGCGCACAAAGTTAAATACAGTGTTTACATACATTTCCCAGGATATATTACCTTGACTTAGGGATTTTGAACTGATATCTAGAATGAATTCAGACAAAAATGAAGTTGTAAGCACAATTGGACAATGACAGAGGGAAAAAAGTGTTTTGAGGAAATTATAATTTGGAACGAGTATTACTGGATTCTTTTTTTGTGACAAAAACTCCAGGTTAAATAACCATTTAGTTGATTTCAAATTGTGTTTATTCAGGCATCAATTTGTCTGAAGATGTTAAGTTTCTTTGGTACACCAAAATGTTTTTGGGTCAGTGCAATTTACTGCATTTAATCATCAACAAAGACATTTTTTAAATATTAACTTACAACAATAGGACGCCCAAATCATTTTTGTGGTCACTTTGAGCTCATTTATTCAAGTTTTAATTAATTATTAATCAAAGTCATATAAAACCAGAATATTCAATAATAAACAAAAACTTCAAATAAAATTTAAACTGCAGCGTGAATATATTAAACAGTATAAAATGGTCTTGTATTTTTATTGTTATGAATTAATGATATGAACAAAAGTAAAATAAAAAATAAATAAAATGATAAAAATGAATAAAGTAAAATAAATCCAAATAAAAATTGAATTCAAATAAAACACGAATTAAAAATAAAAACATTCAGTGATAAACAAATTACATTCAAAAAATATCAGACAAAATACAAAAATTACAATTAATAATTGCACAGTTTATCTTCGTCAACATCTGCAACTACTTTTATCCAGCAGATGTTAATTATTGATGCTTGAATTTTGAAACATTTTATTTTTAAGTTTTATTCTTTACCTACCCAAAATAACTTTATTTTAACACACACACACACTCATGCACTTAAAGCGATATGTCGCAGCAGACGGTCTTACACACACACACACACACACACACACACACACACACACACACACACACACACACACACACACACACTTTCTGCACATAAGCAAAGCCATGAAAAATTCAAGTCACTTGTGCGTGTGTGCGTGCCAAGCTTGGCGTGGCAAAGAGAGGGCACATGCTCCTCTGTTTGCTTGCTTTCTTCTCTCTCTCTCACACACACACACACACACACACTCGCGCATGCGCACTCCCGAGATGTTGCTTTTAAAGCGTCTACTGCTGAGTTTTTCAGACAAGTTGTTTCAGGAAACAAAATGCTCCCAAAATTGCCTTCATCTTCTCTAAAGAAAAATTGAAAACAATATTTTAATACATTTTAATTGTAATGGTTTGCTATAATAAAATGTACAATTAATGTTTTCTTTCAGGTATCAACACATGCTTTTTAATGCCGAGAACGTAATACAGTACTATGTGTACCTTTTCAAATTATGAGCTAATTAATTGGAACATGTTGTGATTCATTGCTAAATTTTATTAGCGTATTATTTATTTTGTGACGTTTTAATCATATTTTGGTAACACAATTTACCAGTAGATGAGCCGCAAGTGAAACTTACCCAGTTGTGGAATAAACTATGGCAAAATATACTACCACAAATATACCTCCAAAGTTGAATATAAAATCATACACAGATGACACACTGTGTTGACTGAATAGCAAAGTTGTCCAATGTGTTTGAATGCTTATGAAAAATGAGATTTTTCCAAATGTACAAAAACGTCATTTTTTGTATGGTTCTCAAGCGACGAGTTTGTTTTTCTTAAACTAAACATACTTTAAACTAGCTTAATATCTTAGTTATCAATATTATAGTTACCTAATTTTTTTTACTGTGGTGGGGGGTTCAAATGTTTGCTATATTTTGCCAGCCAAAAAAATTGTAAAGTATTATGTAAGCCTAATGGGATTTATTTAAGATTTATCATATATATTTTGATACAAAATACGGCTTTTTCGAAATGACTTTTACCACTTTTTTCAACTACTTTCTACAGAACTGCTATTTGTTTTCTTTTGTGGAAAATCTGTCACCTGCGCAATAAGGCTCGCACGGTGGCCCCGTGTCACTTCCTGTTTATATTGACAGGAGGTTTCCCCATTAAAGTGGCCATCCATCATCCTCTCGGCTGCCGCGTCGTCGTCTGGTGTCAATTATTGAAATGTCTTTTTTTTTTATTTTCGTCTCTCCCAACCTCCTGTTTGGCTCCCCCTCCACCTCTTTTTCTATTTATATACACGTGTGTGTGTGTGCGTGTGGTCACCGAGGAGAGCCGTAATTGAACCCATTTGCCGCTTAGCGCCGGGTGGGACGGAACCTCGCCTGTTTTGTGTCCCTCAAAGCCATTTTGCTGTTTCTCTCTCACACACACACACACACACACACACACACACACGCAGAGGAGACGAGAGGATTTACGTCTTCTGATTTACGCGTTTGTCTCGTTCTTGAGTGACGGTCACTGCACGGCGTCCAATGTTCTGACACCCCGTTGTTTCCAAAAACCTTTGTGTGATTCATGGGGACATCTCGTTATTGATTTTTTTTAACACTTTGTCGGCAACTTTATTTGTATCGTCCGTTTTGACAAAACAGGAAAAGCAATCAAATGAAAATAGATACATGTCAAAAAAGAATAATAATTCAGTGTGGAATTGTAATTACGTACAAACACAATTCAAATGGGAAGCGTGAAGAAGTTAAGTGCAAAAAATCAATTTTAAAAAGTCAGTTATAGTGCTTTTTTTATGTAAAACTAAATCATTTTAAATTACTTTTTACAAAAGTGTTGCTTATTTTTAATTTCAGGGAATAAAAAATTCATTTGTTGGGGATACAAAAGACAATATGTGCTAAATATTTGTTGAAAAATATTACCACCCTTAATAAATGTTTAAAATGTGCTATTTTACATGCATTTATTAGTTATTTCTCAGTACAATCTACAAATAAAGGCCTCTCTTATAAAAACTTAAATTATTTATTGTAAAATGCATGATCATTGTCATTGCGGTAACAACTTTTAGTAATTAAACACTAAAGTAATTGATCACCTGAGGTAATTAACTCATTCAATCCCAAAGACGTATTTATACGTCATTTGGATGAAGACATTTAATCCCAAGTACAGTACTAATTTACTTCTTTTTTTTTTTTTTTAATATTAGGATAAAAGAGTGCCTCAAAATATTTTCTGAATAATAGAGTGCCTGTGACTGTAGGTCTAAGACTCTTGTAAGATACGTGAAAATACGTCTTTGGGATTGAATGAGTTATTATTCATTTTTGATATTGTTTTTCTTCTGGATGTTTTCCAGCAAGTTGATTGCAATAATTTGTTTTTGTTTTTCTTTTTTTCAGGGCCAAATGCGGAGGAACCAATCCAGTGAGTATCTATTTTTTGAAAGCCCCCTCCACAAGGTCGCGTTTTGATTAGCCGAGCTTTCGAGCCAGCGCGTCGACGATGTCATTAATATCGTCCGAAAATAAACAGAACATTTTGTGTCTGTGTACATTTGTAATGTCAAAGCAATTTCCATTCACTTTCAATTCATTTGATTTGTTTTACGCTATTCAAATGGGAATGAGCTCATCTATTCCACGGTGGACTCGGAACGGTCGCCTGTCACTTTTTCAGTTGAAATTCAACATCTGTCCGCGGATGGGTCAACAACGGGTTGTATGGCGCTCTGCCGATTGGTCGTCAGCCTGCAGATTTGGCTGCAATCGATTTTGACTGGTTCCTGGTTGATCGAGGTGGATTGGTTAATTGAATGGTCGCCCATAAATGTGTTTTTCTCCGCGCAGGTGACGAGCTAGCCAAAGCGCGAGTGCCGACGTCATACGAGTAAGTAATTAAAATCCGTTTGAACCTAAACTGAATATTTACAAGGAATAATCGACTTATTTAGAGCATTAAAAGTTCATATTTTGTGCATTACTCGATAACTCGATTATTTTCGCGTACTGTTACAACCTTTGACTGAAAATGTCACCTGCGCGCAAGGCTCAGGTGACAACCAATCACAGCTCATCTGTTAGTCATGTGACAATCATCGATTGAGCACGAGGTCATTTTCAGTCAACGGCAAGTCAAAAAAATTTGCTTTAACTGTATGTAAAAAATAATTTAGTTTTCATACTAACCCAATCCCAAAGGCGTATTTTTTACATTTTGAAGAAATTAATTGGTGTTTGTTCATAGTTTTTTCAAACAGTTTCAAGTATTTGGCTAAAATAGTGTCTAAAAATGGATGCAAACTAAAATTATAAGAAAAATGTGAACTTTTTACTGCTAAAAATTGTGAAGTGGCCGTTGCCTTTAACTCATTCAATCCCAAAGACGTATTTATACGTTTTTTTCAGACATTGCTCCCAGGTACTTATTGACAGATTATTATTTTAATACTATAATAGAGAAAGTTCTCAAAATAGTTGTCTGTACAAACAAATAAAACAAGGAATAGATCGAAGACTGTTGAAAGATACGTAAAATCACGTCTTTGGGATCGAATGAGATAAATTTTTTGTAAACCCCCCGATCTGGATTTCACATGGTTCATTCTTAAATCTTCGCTCTTTAAAATCACGAATTAATCAAATTCAAATAATTCAGCCCTAATTTTAACAACAAAAAAATGGTAGAAGTGAATGTAACAAATTTAGCGTGAATTTGAAAGCAATAAAAACGATGTGACCTTTTTCTCTTCAGACTGAGCAACAACGACCTCCTGTCCCTGGATCCGCTCGGCCCCTTCATGACCGCGGCTTCCAGCCAAGCCGCGCCCACGTCCGCAGGTACCCGACCACTACGCGAGTCCGGCGGCAGCGGGCTTTTCGTGCCACGCCGTTTGTAAAGGCGTGACATCAGCGCTGACCCGCCGCCTAAGCCCGGCCGTAATCCAGCCTTAATTGGCACCTGGTCGGGGCGAAGCGGGTCGCCCGTGAAAGCCCCCCGGCACGCATGTTGTCAAACGGCGCCTCGTTAAAGTCAAAAAGAGCATCGCTGCGCCTAGTCTTCACAATTTGGTTTTTTTTGTGTGTGTGATTGCAACTTATTTTTAACTCATTCTCTGCCATGTCGCAAATAGACGTCAAAGATTCGTCTATTGGGCTGGCGGTTAATATGGCAATTACCGTAATTCCCCAAATATAGGACACACCCTTAATTTTAAGGTCAAATTCTGGTATTTTCCATCTTATGGTGTATAGGGCGCACCAACACTGGCAACAGTGTCAAAATCATAGCAAAATAGAATGAATATATAAATAATAATAATAATAATAATAATAAATAATATATCCATAAGCTATATATTTGCTGCGGGTTAAGATAAGTGTGTGTCAGATGTCCCACATTATGAGCAGTCCCACAAAATGAACAATAGAAGTAAATGTACTAACCATGAACTACTAACCAACTCATTTTGCAAGCACGTGATTTCATTTCTTTTTGTTTGAATTTCTTTCACTGTTTTGAAATGATTGGAATGAGGATTTGGGTTTCATTTGAGTGTTTGCGTAGGGGCGTGTAGACCTTTGATACGCGCGCTGTATTTTCTGCTTGGGGTCCGCCGCCGCCGCCACTTGATAAAGTTTCAGCGGAGACGTCGCCGGCGCCCGGGCGTTCGCCCCCCTTGAAAGACGCGTCCCGGTCGCGGTCCCCGTCCCCCCCGCGGGACTCGGCGGACGGCCTTTTCCGAGCGCCGCGGCCGCCGCCCGCCCGGGCCCGCAGCGCCCCCGTCAGCGCGCCGCCCGAAACGGCCGACGGCATCCGGAGCTCGGCGGAGGACGCCGAAGACGCCTTCTCCTCCGTCCGGCGGCCGGCGAGCCGGCGGATGGCCTTCGGGGACAAGACGGGGGGCGGGCGGCGGCCGCCCGGAAGGGCCGGCCGCTTCCTGTCGGAGGACTCGTCGGAAAGGGCCGGCCCCGGGTTTCCCCACGCCTTCTTGGGCTCGAGCGACGGGACGGCGCACGTTTGGACGCCGGGTAACCTTCCCAACTTGATCTTGGACCGCATGCTTGAAGTTTGGATGGAATTTATTATTTATTTGTTCCGGTTTGTGCGTGGTATTCGTATTTATTATTTTGCAATTTGTGATTTTACTCACCTGTTGCTCAAACTTTAAGCTAGTATTTTTTTACTAATAAAAGAAAAAGATTTCACTTATTCCTATTTTACTTATTTTATTTTAATGATGTATATTTTTTGTTTTTTCCACTCAATTTTTTTATTTTTATTTTTTATTTTTTTTTGTCTTTTATGTTGATAAAATGTCTTTAATTTCCAACTTTTTTTTAATGTTGAATTTTCTGATGTTTAACATTCTAATGTTTTTGAAATGTTTATTCTTGTGTTTTTGTCTTGATTTTTTGTTTTACATTTAGAGTTCTTATACTCCTTGTCCCTTGGGTGAAATGGAATTTTTTATTTGTGTATTCATGGTATTTATTGCTGTATTTTTTCAGTTTTTGTTTATTTTTTTATTTTACTTTTTATCAAGTCTTTTTTTTTCTTGTTTGACTCATGACCTGTTTTTCTTTGTGTTATATGTATATTTGTTAGATTTTGCCATTTTGTATTTTACGCATGAAGTAGATCTAAAGATGTCCCGAGGATTGAATGTCTGGCCTCTTAAAAGACGTAAAAGTACGTCTCTGGCATTGGATGAGCTTTGACGTGATGCCTGTTTTTGTCTTGAACCATTAATTTTTTAGATTGCTTGCTTGTTTTTTTTGCTGTGTGTGTTTTTGGTTGTGTTGCATTATTTTGGAAGGGAATTGTGTTTTTTGTTTTTTTTTTGCAACTAATCGGCGTCTCGCTTTTTGGGCAGCTCCCAACCGTCCGCCAACCCCTCTGACGGCGGGCACGCTGGTTCCGCCGCCCCGCCCCTCGTCCAGGCCAAAAGTGCCCACGGGAAAACTGGGCGGCATCAACGAGATGGTGAGCGCCGACAAAGGGTGAAGAACGGCGGCGGCGGTGTGACGCGGGCTCGCCTTTGTCAAATTTGTTTGCGTCCAGGCGAGACCGTTCAGTCCGCCCAAGGCGCCCGGCGCCAGTCCGCCCCCGGCGGCGCCGCTGGCCCGCGCCGAAAGCTCGTCCTCGCTGTCCTCCAACGCATCGCTCAGCGCCGCCAACACGCCAACCGTCGGTGAGGAGGACCTATCTTGTCTGATTTTGTTCTTTATTTTTTCTTGCTTTTTGTTCTTTTTTTTTGTTTTTTTTTTCCATATGACTTTTTCTTTTCTTGTTTTTTTTGAAACTTTTTTCTTTGGTTCTTTCTCTGCTTTTTTTATTTGTTTTTGTAAACGTTTATCGTATGTTTCCGATTTTGTGCTTGTCTTTTTTCTTTTGTTATTGTCATTTCATTTTCCCCATTTTCCTCAAGTTTCTTTTTCTAGTTGTATCCATTCTTTTTTGTTGTTCTTTCACTTGAATTTTGTATATTTGTACTATTTGCCTTTTTCTGATTTCAGTCTTGCTTTTTGTTGTTCATTTAGTTCTTGCTTTTTTGTGCCTTCTTTCTTTCTGTTCCTTTCATTGTTTTGTTTTATTTCCTTTCGTACATTTTTAATTGCTTTTTTCAGTTTTTGGTTTTTGTGATTACTTTTTTTGTTTTTTGCCCTCCTTTTGTACATTTATTATTTACACGCTCCCTTCATTTCCTTCAATCCCAAATTCCTGCTTTTTTTCTTTCATTTTTTTTTAATTTGTACAGTTTATTTTCTCATGCTTTTCATTCATTTCTTTGTCCTTCATCACCTTTTCGCCTCTTACGCAAACATCTCGAAACGTTTGACTTTGTCCATCACTTTTTTATCCCATCTTGCTTTTCTCCTTCCCTGTCGCTGGTCTCCCAGGCCCCGATCACATTGTTGCCGTCCGCGCGCCTGACATCTTCTCTTCTCCTCCGCCCTGTTTTTCACCTTTGTTCCCTCTTAGTCAAAGTGAGTTTCTGGCTCCCAAACCCTCGTCTCCCTTCTTTCTGATTTTTTTTTTTCCAAATTCCCGCAGGAACTTGATCCCAAATCGTGCCCGTTTGTCATTTGTGTCCCCCTTTACTTCTTTTTGATTCAAGAGGACGACCTGTTTGTCTCCAAGCTGCCAACCTTTGAGAGGCGATGCGAAACACCAGCAGGTAGCCGGGAAGGCGCTCCTCCCGCTTTTCCGAGTCGAATTAGCCGCCCGCTCGCCGACCGACTTTAACAGCATCCACTACTAATTTGCGTGAAAGGCCTTTGCATCCTGACACCCTAACAGCGGCCAGCTCACACGAGCTTTTCCCCGATGACGCCGCCCTAGTCCTCCTCGTCCTTCTTACTATGCTGTTTATCTTGTATTTGTGCAGGGACGTCTCGCGGTCCCAGCCCTGTGACGCTGGCGTCCCAGGATGCTTTGCCCATCGCCGTGGCCTTCACCGAGTCCGTCAACGCCTACTTCAAAGGCGCCGACCCCAGCAAGTGAGGCGCGCGTGACTTTCCAAGGCCTTGCTTTCCTTCCCGCCTTCCAACATTGCTTCCTTCCCTTCTGCGTGGCTTCTTTTCATCCTGGCTTACTTCTTTCCTCTCTTCCTTTCTGCCTCCCTTCCTTCCCTCTCCTATTCCTTCCTCTATCATAGCTTCCTTCTCTTCTGCCGTCCTTTTTTCTTCCTGCCTTCCTTCCTTCTTTCCTTCTCCCTTCCTTCCTTTCTGCATTTCTTACCTTTTCCGTCCCCCTTCCTTCCTTAATCCTTTCCTCCCTCCCTTCTGCCTTTTTTTTCCTTGTTCCTTTCTTCTATCTTGCCTTCCACCCTTCCTTCCTGGCTTCCCCCCTCCTTCCTTCCTTTTCCTTCCTTTTTCCTGTCCTTTATGTGTTCCTCTCTCATTCTCTTTCTTCTTGTCTGCCTTCCCCTTTCTCTGTCCTTCGCTTCTTCCTTCCTTCCTTTTGCTTCCTTCTTTTCTCCTCTCTGTGTTCCTTCCTCTCTCGTTCCATTCCTCTTTGCATGCCTTCCTCATTTTCCTTCCTTCCCTTCTGCTTGTTCCTTCCTTCCTTTCATACTGCCTTCCCTCTCCTTTCCTGCTTACTCCCTTCTTTTCTTTTTTCCTTAGTCCTTCCTCTTTCATTCCCTTCCTCCTTTCCCGCCTTCCCCTTTTCCTCCTCATTTCCTTCTCTCCTTCAACCAGGACTGACTGACTTCTGTTATCTGTCATTCCTTTTACTTCACTTCATGCATCCATTTCTTCTGACTCCTTCATCTTTTTCCCTCTTTCTCTTGATCCACCTTCAACCATTTTGTTTTACAAGACGAGTTTCATGCCGTAGCCGCAAACCGTTTTATCGGCTCGCGGCCGCTGAGTTGGGGTGTAAGAGGAGAATGGATAAATCGAACGAATGGGCGAATGCTTATTTAGTCGGGGATTAGCCGCTGGAACATTTGACAAGCGATGCAAGCGGAGGCCCTCAAAGCACGCCCCCTTATTTTGGCCTCTATTTGAAAATCGGAGCCCAATGTGAGCGTCGTTTAAACAGGATGATTTCGGGGCTCATCACCCGCATACGGAAGTGTCCGGAAAACCAATCCGGTTTGGCGTTCGTCCCGCAGGTGCATCGTGAAGATCACCGGCGACATGACGCTGTCCTTCCCCTCGGGCATCATCAAGGTGTTCACGGGCAACCCCTCGCCCGCCGTGCTCACTTTCAAGTTGAAGAACACGCGACGCCTGGAGCAGATCCTCCCCAACCAGCAGCTCCTCTTCAGGTAGCCTTTTTTGGAAGCGCCCATTTGGGACGGGACGATCCAGAGGGGGAAATTGAATAAGCGGGCGGGCTTTAAGGTGTCATTAGGCTGTGGGGGAAATACTTTCCAGCTGACGTCTGCAAAAGCAAAAAGCGGGCCGCCTTGCGTTTTACTGCCTGAAAGGGAAAAAAAAAAAAGTCTCACGATGGTCATTTGCAGGTGGCATGACTAAACAGTAACGTAAAAAATACAAACGTTATATGGCACAGGAAAAAATGCATACGTAATTAGGCTTGCAACTAATGATTATTTCACACATCCTTTGTTTTTTTCTGCATTCATTGACATGAAGGAAAGTTGAAGGGTTTTGTAGAAAGTGGCTGTTAAAAAATGCCATTAACGCATTCACTCCCAAAGACGTATTTATACGTCCTTACAGAATCCAGGCATTCAATTCCAGGTATGCATTTAAAGTTTTTTTTTCTTTCAAATGCTACAGTAAAGGAGGGTCTCAAAATATCTTGAAGTGCCTGGGATTGAACAGCTCCAACAGGAATGGGCAAACCTATTTTCTCAAGGGCTGCAAAGCGTAAAATTTGACAAAAGGCCCGGTCCAAAAGCAGATGGGTGGAGTCTTATGATAATCCACCTCAAAATGGGGAAAAAAAATGCAGTTCAACTATCCTTCGGAATTCTTACAATAATGATCATTTTCATTCTTATTCATAATTTTTTCAAGTTGGGCGAGCCGCAGTTTGCCTATGCTTGATCTAAGACTAGTGAAAGATACGTAAAATCGCGTCTTTGGGATCGAACGGGTCAATCGCGATTAATCGTGCAAAATTTGCCGATCAATTAGTAATTGTTTTGCTTGACGGCACTAATACACATATGTATATATATGTATACGAGGCATTTTTCCGCGCTTGGTTTCACGAGGGCGAGGTTGTAAATTTGACTCGCTCTCGAGTCATTGGCTGGCTGCTTTCACCTCCGGCGGACTAATTGAATCAAACGGAATCCATGATTTAGTAGCTGGTAGGACACGACGGGAGCTTGACGCGCACAAAGCCCGGACAGGCGGAGACGCGAGGGACCGATGAATAATTGAGCGTCCGATTATTCCTTTTAAGCGTGCGAGGCCTTCACGCTGCCTGCGTGCGTGCGTGCGTGCGTGTCTGTTGTCGTGCAGCGATCCGTCCCAGGGTGACTCGGAGTCCAAGGACTTCTGGTTCAACATGCAAGCGCTGACCTCCTACCTCAGGAAAGCCTCGGAGCAAAACCCCGCCGCGTCCTACTACAACGTGGACATCCTCAAGTACCGGGTACCGGGACTGGTCGGGGAAAGACTTTCAAGTTAGGGTGCATGATCAGCAACCGCATTGTGTATTTATAATACCGCCTTGGCCATTAGGGGGCAGTGTAATGCATGCGTGCAACGTGATTTTGAGGACCCGCCTGAATATTCAAATTATCTCCAAAGAGTTAAATACAACTGAACTATCATTCACTTTTCGTATTGCTAGCTTGGAGCAAAAAAAAAAAAAGCAGAAGAAAAAAACCCAAGTGATACGTTGCGTTCAGGTGCAGTCGGACGGAATCCGCTCCACGCCGCTGAACCTGGCCGTGTACTGGAAGTGCGCCCCAGGTTCCACGGACCTGCGAGTGGACTACCGCTACAACCCGGACTCCATGGCGGCCCCGGGGCCGCTCAGCAACCTCCAGGTCCTGGTGCCCGTGGACGGGGGTGTCACCGCCATGCAGTCGCTGCCCGTCGCCCTCTGGTGGGAACCCCAAGCACACACGCTCAAAAAAAAAATATGTTCTATATCTTAACATTGGAAAGAAAAATCGCATTTTTTTGTGTCCTTTCAGGAACGCGGAACAGAATAAATGTCTCTGGAAGTTGAACGACATCTCGGAAAAGTCTGACAACGAAGGTGATGTCTTTTTATTTCTTTTTTTTTAACAAATGCAGGGTTGACTTGACTTACAAATTGAATTTGTCCCATGACGTTGCTTGTAATGCAAAATGTTCAGTATCCCAAATCATCTTTCTCCATTGAAATGAATGGAAACGCAAGTCATTTGTTCCAGAACATCAAAATGTCTACTATTGTTACTAATATTTGGAGTTTTGACAAATATACGCATCGGCCTTATTCAAAAATCTAAATGGTCAATAATAGAGCATTTTAAAACTCTTGAGAAATCTCATTATTTCAGTATCCAGTTGAATTTTGAAAGAAATTTTGCTGTCCCTAGGGAACACACTCTACGTTTTTTTTAATAAAACGAGGATGTGAAATTTTTGTTTGAAATTTTGCATAGCTTTTGCATAGCTCTCTAATATACCGATTTTGTTGGCAATTTGCGGAATCCTTGTAGCTTCCTTTTTTTTTTTTTTACTTTTTTTTTTGGACAGGCGCCGGATCCCTTCGGGCTAAGTTTGAAGTGTCCAACGGCCCGTCCAACCCATCCACGCTAGCGGTACAGTTCATGAACGAGGGCAGCACTCTGTCGGGCGTTGACATGGAGCTGCAGGGTAGCGGCTACAGGCTGTCGCTCAGCAAGAAGAGGTTCGCCACAGGTAAATCCAAAAAAAAAACAAAACGTTTTTGCCATCCAAAAGGAACAAAACAGGCCGATTAATATATCACAATAAAGCGGTTCATGTGCGCTTTCCAGTTATATGGTCGCTATGTCAACATGGTCTTATATGATCGCATCACAAAGCTATTTTTTTCTGCTTAAAAAAAAACGTAAAAACCAAAAAACGTAAAAATTCAGTTGTAACAAAACAGGCCAAGTAATATATCACATTAAAGCTGCCGAGGAGCACTTTCTAGGTACGTGGTCGCTTTGTCAGTATGCCTTTATACGAAGACACAAATTCCACAAAATATTCTTTTCTGCTAAAAAAAAAAATGCAAAAACAAAAATGTCAAAATTAAGTTGTGATGAGCACTTTCCTGGTAGATGGTCGCTTTAGCAATATCTCCTTATATGAAGACGCAATGATCCCGAAAATGATTTTTCTGCTAAAAACGTAAAAACAAACCAAACAACACGTTACAATTTGTGATTGTTGTTCCGCTTGTCTGTTTTCCCCGCAGGTCGCTATATGGCAGATTGCTGAGGCTGTCCCGGCCAAAAGAAATCAATTCAAGGCCTTATCTCGCTTTAAACAAAAAAAAAAAAAAAATCCCAGGAACCCCCTGCCGCCGGCGGGAATCACTACAATAAAGCAGCACTGAGTACTGAACACTGTTGAATGGACAATTAAAAGCAACGCAAAGGTGAGCTTCGGGGGACGTACGGCATCATCGTAAGTGACATTTTTTGATCTCGTCAGTGTATATTTGAAATCGTCAAAAGAGGAAGAAGGAAAAAAAAAAACGTGCACTAACAAGTCTTTTCAGGCGACCCCCCCCACACACACACACCCCCCCCCACCGTTAACTCCGCACACTGTGTAAATATTAATAGCTAAAAAAAAAATCGTTATAATCGTTTTGTTGCTCTAATTGCGGATGGCGTGCAATGAAGGAAGTCTGTCTCGTAGCGCAAAAAAAGAGTGAGAAAAGAAAGCGAAAAAAAAAACAGGACCTCACGTGCCTCCTCGCAAAACTCTGCTGGTTTTTTTCAGGGCTCTTTTGTCGACGTCCTTTTTAAATTGTGTGTGTTTTTAAACGACTGTAAAAGCGTTGCCATGCTTTAAAAAAGATTCCAAATTAACTTGTAGCCTTTCGACAAAACTTGAATAATTTTTTTGTTTTGTTTTGTTTTTTGCGCAACCCTCGTCAGCCAAGAAAAAAAAAAAAACGTGCCTGAATGATAGCGCCACCTGTTGGCAGGATGCCGAAGGGAAAAACTTGGCAAATACAGGATTTTTCGCTTCTCCGGAAACCTAAAATGGCCGCCTTACGATTTTCTGTCACATGATCTCAAGATTTTGATGAGCGCTAAAAAAAAAAAAAAAATCGTCGGATATTTTGACCCGCCGCTTTTAGCAAGCTGGATCTTGCTGGCCCTGAAAAACAAACGAAAAAATGGACACGATATTTACGAGCCTCCATCTTTTGTCACTTTTTCTTTGTGTTTGTATTTAACAGATTTTCTTTTTTTAAAAAGCAAATTTGTGTAAATGATTCTCAATAATTGTACATTTTTTTACAATATCAGCCACATTTTTGTCTCTACGTAATGAATTCTCACTGTGCCTGTATGAAATGTGTAATATATGAATATATACAAATATATGAATGACTACTTTAAAAGGGCTTGGTGTCTTCTTTTTTTTCATCTTCACAAAAAGGTGTTTTTTCGCTTAACGTGCCTGTTTTATCTGTCGAAAACTTGTTGAATTTTTTCGACCATAAAAAAACCTCCTAAATACAATAAAAACCTGTCGACAACAAAAAAAAATTGAAAATTTTGACCAAAATTCACAAACTTTTGATTTTTCAAACTGCTAAATGAAGCTTCACGAAGCACCTGATAAGAACACTGATACCTTTTCTTGTCATCCTTGAAACAAGAGTGCCACCTAGTGGACTAAAATAAAATAATAATCACCAGTGCTTGGCGAGGCTTCGTTTGTGTAGAACAAAGAAAAAAATGCCTTGCTTAACGTGGGAAAATGGCATGCGCAGCCTTCCGTGCTAGCCTTCGCTTCAAACACGCGAACCATCGTTATTGACTCCCAAAAATTTCAAAGAAAATCCTCGGGCCTCGTGGGCGCTATCAATTTTCTTCCCGTCCAAAGATTTGCGAGCGTCCGTCTTATCCAACTACCGGCGGTCCTTACGACCACTACCGCGTGAGACTTTTATGGAAATATTTTGATGGCGTGCTCCGATACAATAAAACGATACAATAAAGTCACTCGTTGATCCGAGAAGCGAAGATGGCGACTTTTGGAGCGGGACGGCTCCCGAAAGCCGCGAGTCGTTAACGCCTATTTGAAGAAGTCGACTTTGAAGCGGGTTCGCCCGGTGTCGATTTGACGACCCGAATGCCGGGAGGGTCTCGGGCGTCTTTGTTGCCGGTGTTTGTCCAAAGGCCCGGCGGAGCGCTAGGCTTCCCCGGCCCCTCCCACATCACTGACTTTTATGGCCCATTTAGAATTGATGCGGCCGTTCGCTCTCCGCGAAGAGAACCATCTGAACAAACAAGACGGCGCCGTAACTCAATTGGACGAATACGGACTCCCCGCTCCTCCTCGGATTCCCCGTCCCCGCGGGAACGCTCCCGGGATAATTCAGAGCCGCCGGCCGCCGGGTCACGTTTTCCACGAGGCGGGAAGGCCGAGACGGGGTCGAAAATCAACGACGCGAGTCCGCAACCTAAAACTCTTTTAATTGAAGTTTCCCAAGTAACGTGCGACTAACACCCCAGACGACCAACCAACATAACAACTAACTAGTTCATCAAATTACATGAGCAACGGGCTAACGGTCGAGCTAACTAATGAAACAACCAGACAACCACCCAAGTCTTGAGTCACAAACTTCCGAGTCAAAGTCAATTCTCCAGTCACGAGGTTTCAAGTCAAAATCAAGCCAAAGAGTCAAAAGTTTCATGTCCAAGTAAAGTCCCGAGTCACATAGGTCTAAGGCAGGAGTTCAAGCCCGGGTCTCAAACGTCCATGTCGAGTCGGAGTTCAAGTCAGAGCCAAGTACGAGTCACAAGGTTCCAAGTCAAGTCTGTAGTCACAACGGTCCAACCTCAAGTCTGGAATTTCGAAGGTCTGAGTCAAAGTCAGGTCCAAGTTACCGAGGTTCGTGTCTAAGTCAAAGTCAAGTCTCGAGTCAAAGTTCAGAGTTCAAGCTAAGTCTCGAGTCACAAAGTTCCGAGGTCGAGTCAAGTCTCGAGTCACAAAGTTCCGAGACCGAGTCAAGTCTTGAGTCACGACCTTCCGAGTCCAAGTCAAGTCTCGAGTCACGAAATTTTGTTTTTGAGTCAAGTCCCGAGTCGTGACGGTCCAACTCCAAATCAAGTAACAGCCCCAAAGATCCGTACCCAAGTCCGAGTCACAGTTTAAGTCAAGTTTGAATCACCAAGATCCGAGTCCATGTCCATATCCAATCCGGTTCAGGATGGTCTGGCTCCAAGTCAAGTTTGCGTAACAGCAATTTGGGTCCAAGTCCACAAGGTTTGAGTCCAAGTCAGGATAAGATCAAGAGTAAATCTTAATACAGAAATACTGTATGCCGTTTTCGTAACCACAACATTTAGAAAAGTTTTGTCACGCTCAACTCTCAGCGATATTTAAAACATTCGTAACCCTGTTGTTAACTGACGTGAGTGGAAGAAAAAGACAGTCAAGGGTAACCAATCAGATGGCTGCTTTAGTCATCTGAAAAATGTTGGAATTCTTTTGAAGGAGGATCGTAATTTTCAGGAATACAAATATTTGGAGTGGATAGAAATACTTTGCAAGTCCAATGGCCGAGTCAAGCGTCAAGGAGTCTGAGTCAAGTCTAAGACAATGGGGAAAAAAAAACCCTAATTCCAGCCCCGTCGTGTCCTTCCCGGGACAAACGGGATGAAAATGGCCCAAGTGGAGCGCCGCCGCCTTATCAGCCCCGGGGAGAGGGAGTGGACCCTTCCGTGCCATGTTCACGGAGCCGTGTCACATACCATTTCGTCATGGTAAGTGTAAGCGCGTGTGTGTGTGTGTGTGTGAGTGTGTATGTTGGGGGGGCTTAGACTTACTCACATCTTCATTCCAATCACTGCCCTTCCAAAAATGGGTCGTTTGACTGGGCGGGAAAAAAAATGTTGCGATGAGGTGCCGAACTTGTAGAATTACAAGTTCCCGACTTTGTGAAAGTCCCCTGAATGCAACACAACGCAAACGTTTGTGATTGTGTGGTACGTGAGCATCCTTTCAGGTGTGTGATGACGACAGCCGGAATTTAAGGTAAAAATAAACGCACAATATAATTATATGCACGTATTGTGTATTTGAACACAAAGCGTGCTTTGTTTTTTCACATTGTTAGCGCTAATGCTAAAGTCAATGTAATATTGTTAGCGCTAATGCTAAAGTCAATGTAATAGCTAGTTCGAATGCTAACAGGAGGTTAGCATCGATTTCGGGTGTACGAGTATGTCAAATAATAAATATTCATTCTCAAAATAATGTGGAAAAACGCATGTAAATAAAGAACGCTGCTCAAATGTACAAATTCATCCCGAGGGTTTGAAAAATTTGTTTAATTAATAGCGCAAGCTCGCAACTTTCTTCCTCGGTTATTTGAAGGGTGTACTCCATCTATGCGGGGCACCACACTGCCCCCACGAGGCTAAAACGCCACAACGGCCAGCATCGCTATTTGCCACTAGTTTATCATATTTAAAATTGTGTTTTGACTTATTCAATATTTTCCTTAGTCGTGATTTTATGCCATGATTATTATCAGTTACACACTCCACGCACCAAAAAAAAAAAAAAAAACAAGTTTGCATGTCCCTGTTGACATCAACAATTCATGAACACACTCGAGTTGCGCACACAGCAGATGGTTGTTTATATTCTTGATTTTTTTTCGGTATCCTTTAGCAAGTGTAGCATGTGTCGGCCTGTAGCGTGTAGCTGTAGCGTGTTGCAGCCCATGTTGCGTGTTCAAGGGGCTTTACATGTCACCCTTGCATGACTTGGGCATTCAAGAGGAAGAGAGCTTAAGTAACGCTTTGTGCTTTAAGTACAACCACTTCAAACACACTTTTTTTTTTTTAAACAATTCCTTACAAGTCAAATCTGCTAGCTTAATGCTAACATAACGGGCAAATTAATAGACAAGCTGGGTTGGCTAAACGCCTTTTCTGTTAAGTTTGCTTCTTCTTCTGTTTGTTAGACTGTGCCTGTTTCAGTAGAGCTCAGTGCTGCCATGTAATGTTGTGGCCTAACGGGGTACTACATGTACATCGAAAAGTTTTCTTTAGCTTTCGGCTGGCAGTTGATTAGCTAGCTGCTCTCTCGCTTGTTTTGCGTTTTCATTGGCCTTTCTTTGAAATTCGACTACTTTTTTAAATTGAATATCAGCGGCGTTAACTGCAACCAAAAGTGTAATTGTTACACTTGGCGAGTTTTTGTGTAAATTTTCGCAATTATATATAAATAAAATGAATTAATCATGAATGAAACGAAAAATTATAAAAATTAGATTTCAACGTCAGGCTAACTGCTAAGAATGCCAACAATTGACTATCAAGGATGTTAACTCAAGAATAAATTGAGCTTATAAATCAAAACACCATGGTAGTGTATCTATTTTTTTACTTGAATATCAAGCTGTGTTAAATGCAATACAACTTGAAGGGTTTCTACCGAAAAATACCGTAAACAAATGAATGTATTATAAATTAAAGAATAAACATTTTTTTTTAGGAAATGTAGGTGTTGTCAAAAAAAAACGCAAATTGTCATGCTCTTTCTATCTTTTTTTTTTTTTTTTACTTTCACGTATGACTCTTAAGGATGTTAACTCAAGAATAAATTAAACTCGTAAATCAAGACACCACCGTAATCTATTTGTTGTCATTCTTTAGGCCATGTATTTGTCTTTTCTGCACCAAAACACTTAAAAAACAAAGGTTTTCTCTTCTTTTTACACTTGTACAACACGGCTTAACGTGTCTAATACGTTTTTTTTTTCCAGACACTTTTTTTCCGCATGACTTATGTTTGTTTGTATTTATGTATTGCTTTATTTTTTTATTTAGTAACATTTTTGCGGGAACCACACGGGGGCACAAGCGGCAGCACCAACATCAGCACCACACTGGAACTCAAATACACACAAACGAACACGCACGCGCGCGCACACACACAAAAGTTCTAATTCACTCTTTTTACTCGATCCTCGTTATTTTCGTTTTTTTACTGTCCACCGGCGCTTGTACCGTTCAATTTTTTTCTTTTAAATTTGTCTAAATTTGACGACTTAATAATGTTAGTTCAAGTATCGTTTAAATGATTTATTTGTACACTCGTTAAACAATATTAGTGACTGAAAAATAAGGTAAAGTTTTGTCCTCAACGGCCGAAAAAAAAGTTCGGACATATAGTGTATATTTTCATCTTGAATTGTATTAAAGATTGAATGTTTCTTTACTGAAACAATTACAATTAAATTGTAGTTCATCTATAAGTTCAAATGAATCAAATAACCAACTGTAAAAAAAACAACAACACACTAATGAATCAATTACAATCAAACGGTTTTGTTTTATTGACAAACTAAATGTCGTAATTAGCGAATACTAATAAATTCCACTTTTAACAAATACGGAAATAAAAACTTTTTTAAAGAAAACGCAGCATTTAATTTGTCCAATTCGACGTTCGCAGTGAACGCAACAGGTGCGTTGGGCGTTTTAAATTCGCTGGTCAACGTGTTTAAATTATTTTTCAAACGTTTATCATTGTCGCAACTTTATTATGAACACGTTTTACTTCCGATTATATACAAAAAAAACACTCTAAACTCATTCGTTCTTCTAAATGTGTGTAACTAATGTGAAAGCAGAAACGCGTTTCAATTAATAGTAAATCAACGTCAATTTATTGAGTAAAGTGGGCGTAAAATGACGTCATATTCCCTTTCTGCGGTGTGCAGTCAAATAGACTCCAGACGCAGGAAGAAAAAAACAACGTGTGTCGTGGTTGTAGACAACATGCGCGCGCATCTGTCCCCGCATCTGTGACGTTTGATGAACCACGTGTTGAAGACGTTTCGGCAGATGTGAGTGACGTCACCACCAGAGGCTATACGGACAAAGGCGACTTATTTGTTCGAGCTAAATGGTCATATAGTAACTTTTTTTTTTTTTTTTTTTACATATTTTTTTCGTTTTCAGTTATTTTGATTCTTTACCTGCCTTTTCAAACTACTAATTCAAATGGCGGGCGGGATTTTAGCACAAATTGGACTTCTGAAAAACTTTTCCACAACTTGGTAAAAAGTTGCGTGAATAACGATAAAACACACAGAGGACCAAGCGATAGAAAATGCAAAATCTCTTTGAGATATTTCGACTTGTGTAAATATACATACACTGTATACACACAGGCGTACCTAATAAAGTGACCAGCAATGTGCATTTGAACTGTAACCATTCCAAAGATTGGAAAATTGAAAGTATTTGTTTAAGCATACATTTTATGATCATGAATTCATAATCGCACTAATGATGATGAAATATGACTTTCTATAAATGCCATAGGGATGGCCTTTCCTGGCAGCGTTGATGAAGCAGCTCCAAGCCCAGATGGACAAGCGCAGACATTCCCCAAGCGTCCGTGAAGGCAACAGTAGGTTTAACGTTTCCCCACTCACGCAAATTAGGGGCCCGGAGGGAAAAGTAAACACGGAGAATTATTTGGAAGGGGGGGACGGGGTGTTGCATTTAGGGGCTCAGAAATTCCCATGTTTATATTAATATTCCACCTCTGGGAAAACTCCCGTCGCTGCCAATTTGAAGATGGAGATGTTGTCGATTCCTGACTTGATTGAACGAAGTGCGCGCCTGCGAGAAAAGAGAAGGGGGGGGGGGGGGGGTTCAAACATGGAAAATCACCAGTTATTTATTTTATTTTTATTTTTTTAAACGTCCGTAGGAGCACATGTGGTCCTGGTTTCTTTTTTTTCGGGGTCGGCCCGGATAGGCAGAATCTCCGCGGTGACCCGTGACCCCCGGCTCCTCGGAACGACATGATTCCGCCCGTCTCGCTGCTCGGCCCCGGAGGTTCAAAGGTCAACCACGGGGAGCAGCAAATTAACCCAATGTGTCAAAGGCGCCATGACACCATGTTCACATTTGGAGGCACAAATCAATTTTGAAACACAATAACTATCAAGAGTAGACCCGCAAAAAAGTCTCTAGAAGCTAGCTTTGAAAAGACGCAGAAAGTCGGCCATTTTGATTTAAACCCATCATTTTGGGCATTTATTTCAATAAAATCCGACTCGGAAGCCTGTTTCACTTAGCAACATGAAACTTAATAGCAATCACTATCATGAGTAGACCCACAAAAAAGGCTCAAGAAGACGTACCTGAAAATGCACAGAAAGTCGGCCATTTTGGTTTAAAGTGGCCGTTTTTTTCGTCCATTTACAGTCGAATGCCAACTTTTCAGTGAATTGCAAAAAAAAATAAAAATTCATATCCGGAAGCCTGTTAGCATCGTGAAACCTAAAAGCAAGAACAATCATGCTGCACAAAAAAAGTCTCAAGAAGTCACGTATGAGGAAGTCGACCATTTTGGTTCAAACCGACCATTTAGGCTGCTCATTTTGGCCCTTTACTTTCAAAAGCCAACTTCTCAGTTGATGAATTTTTAAAAATCAGCTCATTGAGAGCTCCTTTTTTTTTTAATAGTTTTTTTGGGTTTGGAAATGAATAGTTAGTTGCCACAAAAAAGTCTCAAGAAGTCATATCTGGAAAGACAGAAAGTCGTCCATTTCGGTGACCGTTTTGGGCGTTTACTTTGGAAAACCAACTTTTCCCCGGAATTTTTCTTTTTAATTTAGCTCCAGGAGCCCGTCTCATTGCCACATGTGACATAAGAACGATATCCATTTTGAGTTGACACACAAACAAGTTTTAAGAAGCCATTTTGGTTTGATGTGGTCATTTGATTTAATATTTCAAAATTGGAGATCCCAATTTGAGGTCTTGATGGGTCAAGGGAGCGATATTCGATTGATGAATGGCTTCCAATTTTTTGCGTCTCCTTCGGCATTTGCCCCCCAAAAAAAGTTTGAAAACGGAGTACGCCGACTAAAGTGGAGAAAGAAGATTTTATTTTGTTATTTTCTCCTTAGAACGAAAGGACGGCGAGACCCCGCCTCCTTTCTGGGGAAGATCACCTCGCGGGGCTCCCTGGCTCCGCGGTTAAAGACGTTTCAGTTCAGCTGTCACAAATTATGTTCGCCTGCCCAGCTGTCAAAACAGGGCGGGGGGGTGGGCTTGTGTGTGTTGGGGAGGGGGTGTCCCTTTCATTCCTGCTCACATGCCATGAAAGGACTTGGGAGTGGGGGGGCTTTAAACGTGGTGTTTGGACACAAGCAATTATCTCTAATTATTGTTTTTCTTTTCAGTTTGCCTGTCCCGACGGAGGTCCGACATGCAATAATCCGCTCCGGTCGGGCCGGATCGGGCCCGGGCCCGGGCGGGGTCCCCGCAGGACCAGGGCGGCTTTCATCTCAATGTGAGTCAGGAGTTGATTCAAACGTGGACCGATGGGAGAATTAACCCCCGGGACCCGGCTTTCAATGGGCTCAGCCCGGAGATTATGTGTGTTGATGGCAGCCTTTTATACGCCAGCGCAACTTAGCCTCTGTCCGCACCTACGACACCATTATTTGGAAAAACTTACTTTATTGGCCCACACCGGGAGTAGTTTTTTTTTTTTTTTTTTCTTTTGGAAGGCTCCTCGTGTTTGCAGGCTGTCAAGTGCATGCCGGAGCAGCGGGTGGCACTGTGGTGCCCGAGGGTATGTGCGGATTTTTTTTTCACCGACAAATAACGTTTTAAAAATATGAACCGTTCTCAACTCGCTCGATTTCACGGGTATATTTTGTTTTTGCTCTAATCCACACGTGACATTTCTATATTTTTTCAAGTGTGCTAAAGGAATGTCTAAGAAAAAGGCAGATCAATTAATTAAGTACTAAATTAATTGATTACTTTAGATAATTGAGTACCTAAGTAATCAATTAGTAAAAAGTGACCCAAAGTAATGATTTTGGTACTTTTAGTTTATAAAGTAGTGAATTAGTACTTTTAGTACCTAAAGTACTTAGTGACTTAGGTACTTTATTCATTAATTACTTCATTGTGAATTCACATGGTCAGTATTTAAAAAAAAAAGATCTTTTTCGAGTGTCTAAAAATGACCAAAACTAAAACGTGTTTGTCATCAATTACTTTAGGTAATTAAGTATCTAAAAAGTGATACTTATTTTTTAGTTTGATTTCATTACTAATTTAATTCCCTAAAGTATTCAATTACTTTAGTACATTTTATACACAAGTAATTACTTACAATCATACTTTCAGGACCCAAAGTAATCAATTACTCGTGTACCTTTTGTACCCAAAGTTATCAATTACTAAAGTACTTTTTCATTCACTTAAGGTAATTAAGTATCTATCAAGTAGTACCCAAAAATTTGGATATCTTTTGTACTTTAGTTCCAGATATTATGCAATTGTATTAGTACTTTTAGTATGTAATCACTCATAGTATTTTAGTACCTAAAGAACTTAGCTACTTGAGTACTTAATTTAAGTAAACCCGCTTCTTAATTGACTGGCCATATTTAGGCTCTTTTCAAAACTCTTTTTTTTTTTTTTTAATAGTTTTTTTTGGTTTGGAAATGAATAGTTAGTTGCCACTCCAATTTCCTGAATGTCCCCCCAATGCTAAAGCTAATTGCGGTGAGTTATGAACATATGAGTGACATCTGCGGTGGCCCTCAGCGAAGAGGATGCCATTTTTTTTTTTTTCTTCCCCAACATACCGCTTGCATCCTTTTGGTTTGGGCGCCCGAGCCAAACCCCCAAATAAAAAGCACACTGGGGCCCAAGCCGCAAAGCTTGAGTCCAACATGGCGGCCGCGCCAAGGAAGGAAGCGGAGAACAACAAAAACACGCATGCAAGTTTGTCATCTGTAGATCAATCTTTTCCATAAATGGCTTTACCTCGGGCGATCCGATTGGACCGTTCGACGGCATCGTTTGTCCTTTCTTTTCTGCTGGTGCTGTTAGCGCCGAGCATTAGCATCGCGAGGCGTGAACGGCGTTTGGAAATGAGTCATCAAAGTCGTGCGTCGTGTGTGTGTGTGTGTGTGTGGAGGTTCGCGTGAGAGGTGTCTTTGTTTTCGGGGGGTCTGCGCCTGTGTTTGATTTTGACCCGAATGAAAGTGGATACCGGGGAGAAGCTGACAAAACAGCACCTTCCCAGGTGCTTAATGACCGGTCCAAAATGACCAGTTGACCAGCGTGATATTGACGGGCCCGCTCTGATGCGCCCCGATCCTCGGTCCGCACGCCCGAACCCCCCATCTGCAAGATATTACCCCCCCCCAACAACCCCACCCAAAGAAAAAAGTGGTGTTTGTTGAACATGTGTAACAGATGGGTGGTCCTTTCATAATGCCATGCATCTTCATCAACTTGGTTTATTACTGCAACATGTTTACAAAAAAAATACATATATATATAACATAATAATACTACACAAAAAATATAAATGTACTAATGAAATCATGATAGAATATGCACCAAACTGTAGCAATAAAATGTAAATGAGTATTGAAAATACATCTACTATATGTAATATATGTAAACGAAATAAAAATATAAACGCTTCTAAAATCATTATCATCATTAAAAATGTATCATATAATCACATATAATTATAAAATATACACCAAGTTTTAGCATAAAAAATTAAATACAAATTTAAAAAACTACATATCACACACATGCACACACACACACACACAATATACAAAGTGCAATGTAATGTATTTTGTACATTAAAAAATAACAAATAAAAGATGTTATCAGTGTTTACTGCCGGTACCAACAAATCAAACTTAATGTCGCGAAAGGAACAGTCCATTTTTCTTTTCAAATTAAGAGCAAATGAATTGGAACATGAAACATATGTCCATGATTTCCTTTGACAGTCGCCATAATGTCTTTCTCAAGCATTTTGTGATTCATCAATTACATAACCTGAATGAAATTCTTCAAGAAAAACGTTTTTTTTTTTTTTTTTTTCCCCCACCCGGAGCCATGAAAAGATGAGCCCCGTCCAATTTGGGCAAAGTTGCGGGTGTCAGGGGTGATAGGTCGTAGGTCCCACTAGTGTGGGTGGCTCCGATGGAGTCCTGTTAGCGCTTAATGAGGCCGCCGCCGCCGCCGACACACCCATGGAATCCTGTCACAGGGTTGGGGCGGGGGAGGGGTGGGGCTAATCGGTGAATATTCCCCTTTGACAAGAGAGATTACACGGTGGCACAATGGAGATTTAGCCGCTAAAGAGCCGGCGCACAAAAACGTGGCGCATTGCTCTGTCACTGAGGCCAATTAAGGTTGGCGGCAGGGGGGGGGTATTGGGAGTGGGGGGGGGTGGGGGTGGGGGAGAGGATGGGGTGGGCAGTGCTTCACGGACCTTCTATTTATTTATTTATTTATTTATTTATTTATTTTAATTGTACGGGACAGGCAAGATCCAACACAACGTAGTACAGTGGTGCCTTGACTTACAAGCGGGATCTGTACCATGATCAGTTTGCAGTTCAAGTTATATGTCCAGTAATCCCCCATTTCGTGGTGGGTTCCAGGTTTGTAGTCCAGCTATATTGCAGATTTATTTTGCTGCTGTTTATTGCTCCATTTTCCCCTGCTTTTTGTTTATTTTGGGTGCAATTACACTGTCGACCACTAGATGGCGGTGCATTATTTTGTTTACCAAACGTCACAAATCCTGCTTTTTATGACAATAAAATAAAATAACGCTTGGTTCGTTCGATAATTTACATCTTTGACCATGAATATTGTCATATACAGCATCATTAATTTACGCTAAATTTGTAGTAAAAAAAGTTATGTTTGAAATATGCTGATTTTACAAGATGTTCACAGGGGAAGTAAACACAAACTGATAATTTTCTGCTATCATTCATGTATGTATGTAACAGCATTGACTTTACCAAACGTTAGCTTCAATGCTATATTTCTATTAGCATAGTGAGAGTCGGCTGCCATTTTGGCGATGAAAACCCCCCCAAATTATCCGTTTGTTCAGCGGAGGCTTTTCACGCAAGCTAACTTGCTCCTTTTAACAAATGCTAACTCACCGCCTGCGTACGTAAACGCAAACCGCTCACCGGTAAGCTAGCTTGCGACAGGTGAGTCTTAGCACGTACTGAAAGGTTCAGCGCAGAGCGCCACTTGCTTTGCGATGCGGTTCCGTGCGGCGGATGAAAGTCTTGCGAGGTTGGCCGTCTGGGCGGGAAGCGTGCCAAACCCCAGCGTGCATGTGCTACAAATGTGCGTGACGCGGACCACCGGGGTTCCGCCGCGCTATATGTATTTTTATTTCATGATACATGTGTGCGTGCGTGTGGCGCACTCACATGTAGCGGCGTGCTAACCTTTAGAGTGCCGAGTCGTGTCGTGTCTGTAAAAGTCATTGATGTGACTACAAACCGCTAATATGCTACATTATGAGCTTTCCATCTGCGCCATCGCGACTCGGATTTTATTTCCGAGCCCTACCCGACGCAAACGCCAACGCGGTTAGCGTCCGGGCAAGTGAATCCGGTGGCCCTGGGCCCCCGGTCCCGAGAGAAAGTTCTAATCTCGGGGGATAATAGTCCTCAGACGGCACTAAATCCGAGGGAGGCTTCCAAGGATAAGGTTCTAGTCCTAGAGAAGCTTCCGGACAAAAGACGAGATGTGGTCCGGGTCTTTAGGTAAGTTACTAGTCTAATCAGAAGGGTCGAAACCAAGGGGTTATAGTTCTGAGAGTGGACACTACATTCTAGGATAAGATCGGGATCTCAAGGGGAACGTGTTCTATCAAGAGAAAGTACTAGTCCTGAGAGAGGATACTAGTTGAAAGGGAACAATGGAATGGAAAGTTCTAATCTAGGACGTAGGCTCTAGACTCAAGGGGTTGTCTCAAGTACTAGTATTTAGGTAAGCTACTAGTCTAATCAGAATGATTGGAACCAAGGGACTCTAGTCTCAAGGGAAGACTGTTTTATTAAGAACTAGACCTGAGAAAAGGTACTAGTTGAGAGAGAAGGATCTATTCCAGGGAGAAGGTCTTTGTCCTGAGAGAGGTTACCAACCTCAAGGGAATGTTCTAACCTAGAGAGAAGGCTCTAATCTTCAGGGAAGGCTGTTGTCTCAAGAGAAAGTCCTAGTGCTGAGAATAGGTTCTAGTCTAGGGAGAGGGATCTAGTCCCGAGAAAGAGTTCTAAAAGAGGGAACCTTCTAATTAGCGAGAAGGATGTAGCCTCAACGAAAGTCTGTTATATCAAGGGAAAGTAGTCGTCTTCAGAGAAGGTACTAGTTGGAAGATAAGGATCTGGTCCTGGAGAAGGTTTTAGTCTTGAGAGACGTTATTTAACTCAAGGCAAGATTGTAACCTAGTTTCAACAGGGGCCTAGTCTAGTCCCGAGACGTCCTAGTCCAGGGAGAAGGTTTTAGGCCTGAGAGAGGCGACGAAAACAAAGTGAACCTTCTGATCCAGCAAGAAGACTCTACTGCCGAGGGAATGTTCTTGTCCCGAAGACAAGGTGAAAGGTTCCTGGGCAAAGCGTCTAGTCTTGGTTGAAGGTTCTACTCTAAAACCCTCTCTAATAGTCTCAAAAGTAGGCCGTCAAAAGAAGCTTCCTAACCCGGAGAAAGCTTCCAGTCCCAAACTAATTGATGACGTTAGCACTTGAGGAACTAAAGTACTTGAGTAATCCATTACTTTAGTGAGGGCAGACGTGATGTTTTTCTGACTTGACACTTGCGTGTCTGAACAGCGGCACACGCGTGTGGGACCCAGCCCGGCCCAGACCACCCGCGCGGGCCCTCCATATCCATGATGCTCATAAAAACTTACAATCAGGCTAATTGTCCTCCTGTACTTTAGATCTGATTGCCAGCATATGAAAGTCAATAAAATGTGGGATTTGTGGCCTACGGGGGTGGGGGGGCGCTTGGGGGGGGCTCAGGGTAAATCCGCTTGAGCATGAACGATTCCCCAGCCCCCCGCGCGATGTGTAAAAGTTGCCAGTCTCTCCAAGCCTGACGGCTTACAGGCCGGATGCTAACGCTCCGTGCTAACTAGCATACGTTAGCATCCTCCAACAGCGGCGCTATGATTGGATGACCAATCCGCCATTGCGTCCTTGATGCCCCCCTTCAGCCTTCTCGTCATGCTCGCTGATTTCCCACGGAAGGGAAAAAAAATGGGACTTTTTCAAAGTGAGATTTCTCACTTCAGGGTCAGAATTCCAACAGGGTTCTCTCAGAAGTTAGTTAGTCACAAAAGTCCCAATTCCAAGAATAGTCAGCAAAGTTTTGTTTCTTTATTCACAAGAATTCGGACTTCAAAATCAGAATTGCCTTCTGCCGTTGGGCCGCCACACAATGCGATGTACGCGTTTGGGCACAAACCGCAGTGCGAGGGGACCATGTGGGGGCGGACCACCCATGAGCCCCCCCCCCCCCCCCCCCCCCCCCCCAACCCCCCCAAAAGCAGCCACCACACATAATCCCGAGCGTTGCAGCTGGAAGTGGCAACAGGTCTACGCCGCTGCATGTGAAAGGCGGCCATGTTTTGATGTTTCTGCTCCTTGGGGGCGGAGTCAAAAATACTGTTGTGAGATGTTGAAGCCAATGTGCTCATGTGTTTTTCTTTTTCCTGGCTCGCCCGCTAGAAAAATTGCATCAATAGGAAACCGCATCGATAATATCTGGATAAAACCTCCAAATTTAAAGTGACTCTGTGTTCCAATTAATTTGCTCTTAATTTGAAAAGATAGGTGTCCTTTTGCGGTGAGAACATTACAAGGCATTCAATTAGATTGCCTTCACTTACCGCTATGCTAACAAACAAAGAGAAAACTTTATTGTTTCCCCACTTTCTAAGCGTGAAAAGAAGTTATGCCAAGATATGCGCCGTCGTCTGTGTTTAACCCCGTTCACCTCGCCGCCCGGCAAAGCAAACAAACGTTAAAAGCGTGCAAAATGTCTGCAATGAAAGCCAGGCTGAGTAAACCAAGCGGAGTTTACAAGATGGCGGCCCGCAGTAATGCAAAACAGCTGAGCGCACCCTAGGACCTGTTAGAAAAGAAAGGAAAAAAAAAAAAGAGTGTAGCGGAGCGAGGAAAAGATGATTTCATCGGCTTTCAAACACTTCAGGAAGCAAAAGCAAGACGACTTTCGGACTTAAAAAAATTTATTTCATGTTAACGGAAACCCCTGCGAGTGATTCCTTCACAAGTATCGATACCTTGTAATAAGACCCGATACAGATTCTTGCTATCAATACTCCTCATCCACAGTAAATGGTTCATATAAATAGTAATAATGATCATATGAATAAATAATAATAAAAGGTTTTGTTGAAACTTCAATTTTGTTTTTTCCTTTTAAATTGTTTTTAACATAATACATTTACATGCGTGAAAAAGTTTATCAATCCATGAACAATTTGATTCTCAATGATAATCTTATTGTATTTTTTTTTTATACCTTCAATAATACGATTGTGACTTTCCCTTGTATTTTTCCCTAAACAAACACAGCAGTAAAGTGATACAAATGCTAATAATATTGAATTTATAATATACAGGCTTAATTTTTTGGTTACACAGATTTTGTACAGCGGTTTTCGAATGACGGTGCGAGTTTTCTGCTTTTATATGCCATCACGGGAACATCACATTTTTCTTTTCAAATTAAGAGCCAACAAATTGGAACACAGAGTAACATCATGCTAAATTATGCTAACGTTATGCTATCGTTATTCCTTTTATTTAAAATTTTTAACAGCAAAAAAAAGAAACAGACCAATTCAAGTGAATTATCCACTTGACTGTGTCTTTAAAGTAATCCGGGATCATCCCGTTTTGAGTTATTGCGCTTCATCCGGGGAACGCCCCCCCCCCCTCCAAAAAAAAAAAGAAAACAACACAGGGCTCCTTTTTAATGTCTTCTCCCCGATAAAAGCTGAACAAACACAGGCGCAACAGTCCTGAGAAAAAGGCAAGAAAAAGAAAAAAATCTCGCCGCGGGGGTGGGCTCGAAACTTCACTTTTCCTGAATAATAAAAGACCCAGCAGCTAAACACTGACAAATTGTTCTTCTCCGCAGGCCTTCTGCCAAACTTTTACACTGCGCACCCCCTAAACAACCCCGACACGGAGTTACTGCATCCATAGGTGAGTTGCATACATCTGATTATTTTATTTTCAAACTTTTTGGACTTGAAGCACAAAGGCGGCGCACCCCCTCATGCACACCCCTTAAAACCAAAATTAATCCAAAAAAAAGCATGTCATTGATGCACTCCCCCACACACACACTAAAAAATGTCCGAACTGATATAAGCGGCGCACCCCCTCCATGCACACCTCTTCTCAAAGTTTACAAAAAAAAAATTCACATCTCATTGATGAAGCCCTTTCCCATC
Organism: Hippichthys cyanospilos; assembly: GCF_059441005.1. NCBI lineage: Eukaryota > Metazoa > Chordata > Actinopteri > Syngnathiformes > Syngnathidae > Hippichthys > Hippichthys cyanospilos. The sequence continues at coordinate 17,787,357 of NC_142383.1, read as the reverse complement.
AACACATTCTAAAATTGTCAAACCAAACTCTTTCAATAACCTGACACAGGTGGTGCACCCCCTTTGTGCCTGCCGTACCGCCACCAAAAATCTTTTACTAAACAAGTCAATAAAAATGTTTAAAAGGTCACCACCTTTGAGTGCACCCCTGAAAGGAAAATCAAAGCTTTTCCCCACCTTCAACATTATGACAAACGGTGCACCCTTTCCCAAACAATTTTAGCCTTAAATCCGCGCACCCCCGTAAATATGAGTCGTATCAGGTTAGCAAGGTTCTGAGAATACTACGTGCATGTAAAAATGGCAGAACAAGGGCAAATATCACATTTTGTGACAATCGGGGGGGGTAGGAGGGGGCGTGGCCGCCGCGTAGCTCCACCCCTTTCTTGAACTGAAAATTCACCTTCCCCTAAAAACAAGCCTCAGCAAAATGGCTTGAATCCGCGCACCCCCTTCCAGAGAGGGGAGAACATGAAATTCTCCCGATTGATAGCGCAAATAGAATTTTCCGCGTTATTATGTCGTTAGGCGAGCGGCCGTGTAATGCTTTCCTCGGGATATTTTAAACAAACACATTAGGCCCCCGAGGTGTCGGCCACCATAACGCCGGGCCCTTTTGATTGGCACCCGAACGGCGCTCCGGCTTTACGGTAACGCGGCCCGGCTCGACGGGATAATGGGGCGCAGGCGAAAGGGGCGGGCCGCTTCTCCCGTCGGCTTCTGGTGGTCCCGCGATCCGGCTGACCCGCTCCATGTGTTTTCACTTTGGCCCTCTGATCTCGGCTCGCCCACCGGCGGGGAGGCCAAATTGAAACTGTAACCGTTCCGAGACGCTTTACCCTGCGCGGTCCGAACGCTACCGCGGCATCGAAAAAGTTCAATATCACTGAAATGCAAATATCACTGATGCACTATAAAAAGTACTAATAAAGGCATACGTCGCTTTGTGAGGCAGTCATTTTCCAATTCATTTGCTCCTAATTTGAAAAGAAAAATGGAGCCTTCCTATAGCTTCATTTGTTGATATCTGCAGAAACCCTGTCAATATAAACGTTTTTAAAGGTGACAATGTTTATGGTTTAAAATATTATACATGCACAATAGTATGTATACGTATATATAAAAGGGCTAATTTCTGAGTTTACTGAAGGCATCTTACATCCAGTGCATCAGGATGAGAAAAAAAGCAGCAGCTGATTGGTGGAGAAGCAGGAAGTGAGCAGATACTGTACCGTTACTTGTGATCTGCGGTCCCTCTTGAGTGACGCGAGCTAAGTGGAGTCAGCGTTTTTGCCCGGGGTGGGGGTGCATGGGGGTGTCTGCCCTGCCCTGCCGCCTCTCCGCACTGTTTGCTTTGATGGGCCTCGGTGGAGATGGCGCAGCTCTGCCGCTTATTTGTCCAGCAGCTGGAAAAACACACGCAGCCCGACTGCATTAGAGCTCATTTTGAAACATTTAGCAAAGACGGCCGTGCTATTTATGCCACACACACACACACACACACACACACACACACGTGCAGTTAATATGATTTGCTTGTACGAGATATTTGGACAGTTTCCATGTAATGCTGTCATTTATTGTTTCGCTTTGCAATTTGATTACATGTTCCCTCATTTATTGTGGGGATTACGTTCGCAAAAATACCCACAGTAACAAATCTGTCGAGATTGATATATATTTATATGTATTTATATATATCTAAAATAGCAGGGTGAAGCATCAATCCATATGCTTTTGTTCTCTTTTTTTGTTAAAAGAATAAATACATAAAATCGATTTTTTTTTCTTTAGTGGACTTTAAAGGACACTGTGTAAGATTTGACCGTTTTTGCTTACGGACAGCAGGAGGCGCTGCATTTACCATTGAGACATGGCCGCCCCCCATGTAATATCATTTCATGATAACTGGGCCTGTAATTATATGTAAAACATACTTTTAGTCGTTAAGAACACATTCATCTGCAAGTTTTTGAAATTGATAACATGTATTCCTTTTTCGCGAGAAAACGTGTAAATCTTACGCAGTGTCCCTTTAAAAGGAGGAAAAATATCAACAAAAAATAACAAAGTCAACCTGCAATATATATGCCTTTCGTTCCCTTTTTTTTTAATTTGTTTCTTTGATTTAAAGAATACATTCATAAAACTGATGTTTTTTTTGAATGCTCCAACTTAAAAAAAGAAAAAATATGCAGAGTAAGGGCAAGATAACCCTGTAATAGATATGTTGTTATTCCCTTTTTTTAAAATCTGTTTCCTTTGTAAAAAGAATAAATATATTACCGTACATTGATATCTAAAAGCAAGAAAAACTGCCCGGTAATAAACCTGCAATAGAAAAGTCATAAGGTCATGATAATGCCGACCCAATACTTCTGCATGCCACAATGACTGTTGGCGTCTTTCCGACGTGTCTTGCCCGTTTGACAAACTAGCCGCAAATTTTTTTTTTCTTTTGTGGTCCACAAAAGCTTTTGTTGATTGTTTCCCTCTGTTTTTTTTTTTGTTTTTTTTCGGGGACCACCATCTATGTGACAGCACCTTCTAACTGTGACTTACAACCCGTCAGCATCGCGCTAACCTAGCGTCATCCGGCATGATGCTAGCTTGGCGAAAACCATAATTGTCCGCCGCCAAGGAAAAGGCATCCATCATCATCGGCGTGTCGAGCGCCTTCAAAAACAACCCCAAAAAGTACTTCAACACGAAAGGGCATGTAATTTATTTCCTTTAACAAAAACCGCAAAGTGGCCCGCTAAATATTTGTAGCATTCTATAACGCCATTTTTTTCCCTTTTCATATTTTTAATCCACATTTTTCAAACGTTACCACTTGTACGTGATGTCATTTCCAATGCGTCCGTCGTGAATCAACGTCGGATTCACTCGCTTTCGCTCGTCCGGTGCTAACGTGAGTTTTAGCGCTAGCCGTTAGCATTTGCGAGTCGTAGCGGTCCACCTGAACGTTTTACCGTCCTCCGTAAATCAGCCGGTCGTATATTTTTATACATTAGATATAAATAAAGCGTGGGAAAGGCGCAGCGCCGTTGGTGGCGGCCTTGGTGCCAAATTAGCTTCCATTAATATCTGGCGGCTTCGCACGCGCTCAGTGCGGCGGGGGGAGAAACCACAACTTAAGAGCGCTTTCGGAGGGCTGTAATTTCTCTAAATGGTTCTTGAAAGCAGCGTAATGTTAAATGCTTGTATAAACCAGGTTCTGCCTGCCTGTGGGGGGGGTTGCGATGTTCGACAAGAAAGGGCACAGCTAGTGAAAACGTACGCCGCTGCGTTAGCTTCTTGCACTTAGCCACTCACTGCTAAACTGTCTTGTCACTTTAAATTAAGAATTAGCATTACGTGTCTCGTAGCTTAGCTCAAAGCGCGCACTGGTTATTTGAACACTGGTGGCCTAATGTTTAGCTTCTCCAATATTTTAGCTTAAACACGCTAGCTTAGCTTAAAACGCACGCAGCCTGTCTGATCTTAAAAAACGTGTAACCTAGCTTACGTTGAAGTGTTTATAGCAAATGGAAAAGAACTCGTAGCGTAAAATAATTGTAGTTTAGTTTGAAATTATTCACTTTTATTTCAAACATAGTCTAGTTTAAATAGTTTAGATACGTTTCAAAACTTTTTTTTAAGTGAGTCTTACGTAGCTCAAAATACCCATAGCTGATAAAAGTCAGTTGTAACAAAATTTAGCTTACTACTTTTTGTTTTTTTTGGTAATTAATATTTTTGGGTAATTTCCTTGTTTAGCTTCTCTATTGTTTATCTTAAATTAAAACATTTGTAGCCTAAAGTTAATTTAATCTGAACACTCTTGCCTATCTTAGTTTTAAACTCTGCAGCCTATCCGATCTTTAAAAACGTTATAATGTAGCTTTTTAAAGAAAAAAAAAATCAAAAAAACTTGCCCAGTTTAAGAAAGTAATCATAGTTTAAAACACTTTTTAGCTTAAACAGTAACCTGGCTTAGCTTAAAACGCGCAGTGCATTTTGTACTTTCACATTTTGTCATTGTAAAATCAACAATATCAAGACAGATTTTATCGTAAATGTCGAAAATGTATTTAACCGTTAAAAACAGCTTCTTTTTTTCACTTTGTAGCACAGCGGCTCACCTCTTCTTCCCGAATTCTCAGTTTGGAGTGCGTCTGGCTATTGTTAATGCGAAACACGCCGCGGAGGGGGGGGGCGGCTCGGATCGAGCCCGCCGCTTCCCCTCGGCGGCCGGCGTGAGACAATTAAGAGCACATTAGATCTTTTCAAGTGCTTGTAATTTCATAAGATGAGGGAGGGGAACGGAACGGAACGGAGTTGTGTGTGTGTGTGTGTGTGTGTGTGTGTGTGTGGGGGGGGGGTCTTTTTAGAGAAGAAAATGGGGGAAAGCCGCGGTTCCTCAAGAGCCACTCGGGAAAGACGGAAAGCAGATATTAACCCTGAGAGGGACGCTCGTCCTCTCTCCGAAGACCACACGCACGCACCTGCAATACGCCAAACGCACTGGCGTTTATTTACTCTCGGAGCTCGAAGTTACACGCATGATTAAAACCCCGCTCGGATGAGAAGAAAGGGCCCCGACCCCACCCGGCTTTTCGGGCCCCCGGTGATGTATTGTCCCAATTACGTGTGGAAATATGACTAAGCCTCCCAGCGTGCATCGCTCCTCGGGGTTTATTATTCCAGCTCCGGGTTTCATGGGGCCCAATCACGCCGTCGTTAGCGCGCTGTCGCGCCGGCGTCGTTTTCCGCGTTAAAGCAAATCGGCGAATTCACTAGAACGTTGCAATTTTGAAAGGACGTCTGCTGAATGATTGGGAATTTTCAATAGCATGTTTTTCAAACCGATACCAGTACCGAGTACTCGATTCCCGAGTAGATACCGGTATGGATGCCGAGTACCGATACATTTAGAAAACAAATTTGCCGAATGATTAGCGATGTTCAATACTAGTACTCGATTCTTGAGTAGTCACCAATACCGATACCAAGCACCGATACCTCTAGGACTTTGCAATTGCACAAATTAGAACCAAAGTGTGCCGAATGATAGGAATTTTTAATGACACTTTTTTTTAACCCATACCAGTACAAGAAGTGGTCACAAATATCGATACCAAGTACTAATACCACTGATGGTTTCGCTGTATTAAATTTACGGATAAAACCAAAAACAGGAGCCAGCCTATTAATTTGTGTCCTCTCTGGTGGACATTTGTTTTTGATCTTTATCTTTTGATACATTTTGTTACACTACTAAGTCCTAGTGTCCTCACTAGAGGACATCCTGGCCTGTCACGTTTTTGAGTGGTGTGCAATTAACTTTTCTGTTTTGCTGAGACAAATGGACACATCAGTGGACACAAATGAATAGGCTGGCTCTCAGGACTACAAAGCATGTCTTTTTTTAGTGTAAACTGGCAAAAAAATGTCATTTTTTTTTCTGTTCTAATTTCAGTTTTCCAGTCACTTATTGTAAAACAGCGAAAATGGTATCGACCTCCGTCGTGAGTACCGATACCTTGAAATACTACTACTACTACTTAATCGTGAATAATGACATTTTTGTAAACTGAAATAACTAAAATATCTTTACCATCACTGTAAAAAAAAAAAAGAATTAAACAACGAGGGTTTTTGTAAGATTTGCACATGATTTTTAGAGAAAAACCATCTGCAGAAACACCATTTACACCAACATTTTTTTTTCACTTTGATCCGACATGTTTGAGGCCTAATCACGGCGTCGTTAAGGATTTGCCCCCCAGAAACCGCCTGGCCACACGGGTCCATACATCACGGGCGACGTGGCGAAGGCGGCGGGGACCCCCGCGGGAACGGCGGGTGTGGAGGGGTCGCGCCGGCCCGGCTTTGAGGTCTGAAAGCGGTGCGACAGTGAGCGATGGCTGCCATGGAATTGCGCCGGCTCGCCTTCAATCACGGCTAAGTGTGTGCATGAAAAATGGGGGGGGGGGGGATCGCTTTTTGGTCGTAAGGCGTTTGAAGTACTAAAGTAGTCGATTACTTTAGGTAGTTCAAATAATCAATGACTTTATGATGTATTCAACTAAAGTGCTGACTTTAGTAGTTCATTGGTTTAGTAACAGATGGTTTTTAGTTCCTCTTTTAGCCAAAAAATTGAAAAACATGACTGAAAAATACCGATACCGAGTGTCGATACCAATTTAAGGGGTAGGTATTCCCAATCATTAAGTGATTTTCAAAACCTTTTTTTTAGGCTGATTCCAGTACTAGTACTGAATTTCTTTAGTCACCAATGCCGATACCAAGTACCGATACCACTAAAACTTCGTAATAGCACAATTTAGAAAACAAAATAGCGTTGGTTTTAGCCAAAAACTTGAAAAAAAATACTTGTCTAAATTAGTAGAAATGCAATGTCTGGACTTGCCAAATTTATGAAATAAGTCTGCCCAATAATTAGGGATGTTTAATACCACCATTTTTTCCTCAATTCTTGAGTGGTCACCAATACTGATACCAGGTACTGATACCAATTCAGAAAATAAGTCTACCCAATAACTTGAGATGTTCCATGCCACTTTTTATTCAGACCGATACCAGTACGACTATTCTTCAATCGCCACCAATACCGATACCAAGTACCGATACCAATTTAGGAAATAAGTCCGCTCTCTAATTCGCCACGTTTAATCCCACTATTTCTCAGACTGATACCAGTACTCAATGCTTGAGCAGTCGCCACTACCGATACCGAGTACCGATACCAATTTAGAAAATAAGTATGCCCTATAATTAGCCACGTTCAATACCACTTTTACCAGTGTGAATCGCATGAATTTGCTATATTGCCCAGCCAAACCACAAAGGACGACGAAACACACGTAGACAGACAATAACCCGATCCGTACATACATTATAATCTTGTCTGTTTGATGAGCATTTTATTTAATGAATCATTTATCCGACTATGTGATTTCCTGAAGTTCAGTCGTTAAACAAGATTACAAAATCGACGACCATATTTTCAGAAGCACTTTGTCGCCCCTCCCTTTTTGCGTGAGCGGCGGCCATGTCACCTTGACCTCGTTGCCGTGGTAACAGCTGAGCCGAGACTCCTGACTGACGGCCCGGGAAAACACCTTCCCCCCCAATATCCGTGCGCGTGTGCGTGCGCATGTGTGTGCGCGCGCTCGCGCGTGCGCGGCTGGCTCACAGCATCGCCACGGTAACCCTTGCGTGCAGAGGCAGCCCGAGAGCGCCGCTTTTCCGCCCCGCCAGCTTCCGCATGAGTGGGCCTGGGAGGGGCCGGCCCAGGAAAAGGCGGCGCCCCCCCCGGCCTCGCCAAACACACGCAACCACGGCAACCGTTACCACGCATTATTTAAAAAAGAAGAAAGAAAATGAATTACTTTGTGATAGTATATTGGGCAAATGATAGTAACAACTCGGGAATACGATTATTATTATTTATTATATATATTATTTATTAATGACTTAAGTGTGAAATTTCTCTTGGACGTAATACTTTGTTGTCAATAATTTCATAAAAAAATATCCTCGAAAATGTTATTCATAAGGCTTAAAAAATGTATTGTTGCATAATTACTCAAGTGATTTTTCAATATTATTAAAAAGAAAAAGAAAAATACGAAAAAACACTTGTTTTTTTTAATTATAACAAAATACATGTGAACAGATGTGGCGAAAAAGTAAAAAAAAAAGGGATTTCATCATCTAAAAAAAAGAAAATGAAATTTATTAGGTTTAAAAAATTATTGTCGTTCAAGTAATTGAATAAATTCACTGAATTGTACTTTTTCACTTTTTTATGAAATAAAAAAACACTTTTTTTTCTATTTGCATTGGAACAAGTATGTAAGCCAATTTGGGATATGTAATCTCAACAAAAATGTAATTTATGAGGCTTTAAAAAATATTGTTTACATAGAATAATTGCCATAGTCAGTTTTCAGTATTTTCTTTAAAATAGGAACTTTTTTTTAAAAAAAACATTTGTTTAGCTTTTCATATTAAAAAGCAGATTTGGGATTTTATCATCTAAAAAAAATTGTCGCCCACATAGAATAATTGCTATTTTCATAATTTCCATCATTCAATATTTAGGAGAAAAAAACACACATTTTGTTAGTACCTTTCTTTTATCTTTTAGAAAAGTTCATCAAATATTACTACTACTGCAAATTAATAATCATGATAACAATAAAAATAATAACACAACTACAGAAATATATAAATATGAAATGTACATTGTACGCAATTTTGTAGTTGCTTAAAGAAAAATGATAACGTGAAAGACAAAAAGTCAAGAATTTAGAATGTTACTTTTCAAATTTGCATGGGCATAATAAAAAAAAATACATTTTCTAATGAATTTTCCAATCCAACTTTAAATGAAAGCTTCGGCGCAAAAAATTGAGCGGGGGAAAAAACAAAAATAAGGAGGCCATGCAATTTTTAACCAATTCTGTAGTTGCACAAAATGCTACGCAAACACACAGACAAAACAAACATTAACATATGATTCATCTCTGTTTACACACACACACACACACAATTAACACCAAATTCAGTTTTGATTGCGTAATCAGGACGTGCACAATCAACAAAACACACAAACAGTTACAACACAATGCAATTTATGCTCGCATTTGAACACTACACAGCAAAACAAATAAAAAATACACAATACACACACACAAAAACACACACAATAACTTCACACTGTTTTGTTTGTAAGAAAACATCAATTCTCGATCTTGGGACGTCAGCTGTTTTTCTTTCTACGCGTCCAATCAAAACCTTCCGTTAAATTATTTACTGTGTACACAAACGCCTCCCCCCCCAACACCCACCCACACACACACACGCAAAGTCACAAAACAGACGGCATGAGAGAAATGTCTCCTCTCTTGAGACGCCCTCATAAAAATCGGAAAATCGACACAATTAAAAAATGGGAAGTGTCCAAAAGTTTGGATATATATATATATGTGTGTGTGTGTGTGTGTGTGTGTGTGTGTGTGTGTCCAGAATATGGTGTGAGGAATTACTCACGCTTGTTTCGCAAGTTAGGAAATGGTCTCGAAAATTGGACAGGCCTGCACAGTGTTTTTCAGACCCTCCAGTGTGTGTGTGAGTGTGTGTGTGTGTGAGTGCTGTCAGATGTCAACGCATAACGTAAACCCATTTCAAGCAGCGTTCCTCGTTTTAACCCTGTTCAATAACAATAACAAAGAGAAAGTTTTCTGGCGGGTGGGTGGGGGGGGGGGGGGGAAGCACTTTTCCAGGAGGAGACTGAGCAGAATGTCATCAAGAAGGTCATTACTTAAATGGCTTTACGCTTGACTTTAGGGCTTTGGGTATCTTTCGGGACCTTGAAAGTGAAGTTCACGAGGCGCAATAACATAAATCAGGAGGTTGTTTACCGACAAAAAGGAGTCATTAACACATAAGTAGAGCGAGAGAGAGAGAGAGCGAGAGAGAGAGATCTAACAGCCTATTAATACTCGATCTAGATAGATAGCTAAAAAGCTAGCTAGCTAGCTAGCTAGCTAGCTAGCTAGATAGATAGATAGATAGATAGATAGATAGATAGATAGATAGATAGATAGATAGATAGATAGATAGATAGATAGATAGATAGATAGATAGATAGATAGATACTCCAAATGTCAGTTAATTTTCGCTATCATCCCTGAAAAGAAACAATTAAGTCTCTTACAGAAAAAACAAATAATAATTTTAGCTTCAAATATCAGTATCAACCGCCTTGATAATAATAGTCTGCATCAGTATGGATGGTATCAGCTCCCAGTATCAGTTATCTGACACCTTGAACACTCATGATACTTATATGTATTGGTCCTGAGAGAAATACATGTCTGCAAAAAAAAAAAAAAAAAGCAAAAATTACAAGCATTGTTAAAATGTTTAAAAAAAAATAATAATAAAAAAGGTAAGAAAAATCGCCAGGCCTTGGACACAATCCTAACGAGATCTCCTACAAAGCGTAAGTGGAGAAGGCAACTGGGAAGTGGAGTCCAAGCGCGGCGCCGTTTGACACATTTGACATGGCGCGTAAACAAGGCGGCCCGGGCGGCCCTGCTTCTCGTAGCGCTTGTTTACCACTCTGGGCCCGCCCGAGTGGGCCTTCAAAAGCAGGACCAAGGGGGTGGCTGGCGTGATGTCATCCGAAAAGCCCTTCCGCCCCTCAGAGTTATTTATCGACAAAGCGTCGAACAAAAAAGAGGATTTGTACGGCGACCGCAACAATCTGCTTCTCCTCACGCAGTTTGAAAGTATATGCGGTGCGCCGCCATGTATATCCCGCCATCAATTCATCCGCCGTCAGGGACATAAAAGTACGCGGCAGAGACGATCTGGAAGCCTTCGGGGCTTCTATTGTGCGCGGTTAACATGTCTGTAATTATCAAGTTAGAAATAAAGTTGCAGCGAAGACGACGCGCCTTCCGGCTAAATCAAGGCCAGGCCCGAAGGGTTGCGACACGCAGGTGGAGACGTTGCGTGTCGTCCAAAGGCGGCCCGTCCGTTCCAGCTGTCGGGACGAAGCCATCGATCCGCAACGAATCCGTTGTCAAATGGATGCCATTCATTGCGTAAGCACGTAATCGCTTAGGGCCATTAATTCACCTCAAATTTTCCAAATCCTCCACCCGAGCAATCTTCTATTTCAAAGCTGTCAAAATGAACCGATTAATCGGCAACTAATCGAGTGTCAAATGGATCGGCATTCATTGCATAAGCAAGTAATGGCTTTGAGCCATTAATTCACCTCAAATTTTCCAAATCCTCCAGCCGAGCAATCTTCTATTTCAAAGCTGTCAAAATGAACCGATTAATCGGCAACTAATCGATTGGCAACCGACTCGGCAACTCATTTCATAAGCGAGTAATTGCTTAGGGCCTTTAAATCACTTTGTCAAATTGTCCAAATCCTCCAGTTTTCAGGCCGCCGGGGCATTCTGTCTGCCAAAGTTGTCAAAATTAATCGGTTAATCGACAGCTAATCCATTGTCCGATGTTTGGCAACTCATTTGATAAACAAGTAATTGCATAGGGCCATTGATTCGCTTAAAATTGTCCAAATCCTCCAGTTTTCAGACCGCACTGGCTGGTTAGAGCTGTCAAAAAATAATTGATTAATCGACAACTAATCGGTTATCAAATTCAACTGATTCAACTCACTCCATAATCACTTAAAATTGTCGAAATTCTCCAATTTTCAGGCCACCGTGACATACTTCAATCAGAGCTGTCAAAATTAACCGATTATTCGCCGATTATCGATTGTCAAATGAATCGACAGCTCATTTCACAATCAAGTAATCGCTTAGAGTCATTATCTCACTTCGAATCGCCCAAAGTTTCCAATTTTCAATCCACCGCGGCATACTGTCTATTTAAGCTGTCTATATTAACCGATTAATCGACAACTACCAATTGTCAAATGAATGAACAGCTCATTTCATAATCAGATAATCGTTTCAAGCCATTATTTCACGTTTCTAAATCCTCCAATTTTCAGGACACCGTGGCGTACTGTCCGTTACAGCAATCAAAATCAATCGATTCATCGATAACTATTGACTGTCAAATGACTCGATTAATCGGTTAATCGATCAAACGAATGGACAACCCATAGTTCGGACTAGAGCCATTATTTCACTTAAAATTGTCCATTTTCAGGCCACGATGGCATACTGTCTATTACGGCTGTGAAAATTAACATTCAAGTACAAAAAATGTGTCCAAATTCTTGGACTGACGACTGCACTTTTGCTCTGCTCGTTTTTTGTTTTGTTTTTTTGGATGGGGAACGTACGAGCTGAGAAAGTAAGACAGGCGGCGACCGCGGATGATGTCAGTACACTGGCGTAAATAAGTAGCAGGAAAAGTAGTCAAAACATCTGTTTCGAGGCTGAATTCCATTTTTTTTTCTCTCCCCCCTTCATAAAAGAGGCGTTTGAAGTGGCAGCGCGCGGCGGATGAAATGATCATGTGACGCCGCCGAATAATGGCGGCGCTGAATGAATGAGCGCTCCTCCGCCTTTGTCCCGCCCTGCGAGCGCTAACTTTAAGACGCACACACACACTTGTGGCTCGCGCACTCTTAAAGGCATTGTTCCCGTGGGCTGGGAGCCAATTGGCCGCTCTTATTATTTTCCGCCTTGTCCTTTTGATGTCCCGTTGTGCGGCTCCGTCCTTTTACCTGCTTTTCAGCCCCAAACGTTACGGCAACGCACAAAAGCCTTCTCCGGCTCAAACGCACGCTTTGACTCAACGCTGCTAATGATGAGAACAGAGAAAAAATCTAATATACTGCATATATATATATATATATATATATATATATATATATATATATATATATATATATATATATTTATTTTTATTTTTTTTTGGTTTTGATTGTCCATGCATTCAATTAAGATGAAATTTATTGGCAAATTTTCATTTTTTTGGGTACTTAAAGTACATAAATAATTGGTTACTTAATCTAGGTACTAAAATAGTAGTAATCAATTATTTTATTACACTAAGAGTAATTCAAGTAATAGTTAAATTAGTTACCAAAGAAATACCTTCATGTGTATAATGATTAATTAATTTAATACTTAATTAAAGAGTGTAATTGATTACTTTAACTCCTAAAAGTACTAAAGTAATTTATTACTTCATTTAGTTACCAAATATTTTAGGTATCCGCATACTGAAAATCTAAAAGTGGTTAATGACTTTAATACTTAATTACAGAGTTTAATCGATTACTTTAGCTACTAAGAGTACTTGATGAATTACTGCAGGTACTAAAGTACCAGTAATAAATTACCTTAGGTATTCAAATACCAAAAGTAAAGCAGTAGTTAAATTAGTTATATAAGTGCCTAAAATAAGCAATTACTTTAATGTATAAAGTGATTAATTACTGTAGTACCGCCATTTTTAGACACTCCTTGAGCCAAACTGTAAAAGACATAAATAAGAATCTAGGATTAAATGGCTGGACTGGAAATGTAAAAAACGTAAAAATATGTCATTGGGATTGAGTTCAGTTAAAGTAATCAAACTAATTAATTAATCAGCAACGTGAAGGTTTGCTTTTCAAGAATTTTGGAACCCAAATGATACATTGCTTTAAAACACGAATAAAAATACTCCGTACCAGTCGCACGGTATAGGACGAATAACGACGATGGCAGCGGTATGGTTTTTGGGGCGCGGATGCCTCGACCTCCTAAACGGGCCGGCAAAGGCGCCGACCTCCGCCTGCGCCCATTGATTTGCAAATGGCCGCCCGAGTTCAAGAAGCGGCGCGCCGGGCCCACCTGCTAAGCGACGCGACACCTCGGCCGTGTTAATTAGGCCGCCGACGAGGCGCCCACTTCAGGAGACTTTGCCCGCACTTGAGCACAAGTGTCCTTCTTTTGGACACGAGAGCTCATTGCGGCGTAATGCGTCCCGGCGCCGATGAAAGGGACGCCCGAGTGGGACGACAACGAGCGGACCTCCGCGGAGTCTTCCGGCGGCCGTGTTGAGAGTCTCCATAAGTGCTGGGAAATAGAAATTGCATTTGATCCGCCGCGTTGCCCAAACGGGTTGCCAAGGCGACGCAGGTAAAAAGGGACATTTTGTCACCACCGATTTATAGAAATTCAGACTGTGAATGAAACATTTCTGGAGTCAGCGGCCGTTTATTCCGAGCAAAGAGACGATAAGCGGACAAAGTGTGCGAAATGTTGACCCAAGTCGGGCTTTTTCATGTGTTTAATGTGTGATGTCCAAGGAAAAGCATACACCGGGAGGCGAAAATATTGCCCAGGTCTTCAAAACGTGACGACTTTCTCCGTGCCACGCTGCCGTCCCTTCTAAGTGCTTGCAAACGGGAGGTCGAGACCTACACCCTATAGGTGTCAAATTTAGCCCATGTCTGGCTCATTTACTGCCATTCAAAATTGGGAATATTGTCCATTTTGGACATATTGAAAACCCAATGTTTTAGCATGCATTTCTCCAGATTTTTGCATGAATCCTTTCAATGGCAACTCGCTAACATGGCACAATAGAAATTTTTGACTTGACGCCCCAAAACCAGTTTTTTATGATATCACGCATCAAAAACATCAAAATGCCCAAAATGGGTCCAAATTCCCACCGGGAGTTAATGCCAGGCCAGCAGTTTTGAATATCTGCTGTATTTTCCTCGATGGACCCTTTATTTTAACTATTTCTAGAAAGTTTATATAATAAATTATGTCATTATATATAGCTACATATTATGAACTCATTCAGTCCCAAATATGTATTTCTTGTTTTTTAGGAGTCCAGATTTGTATTCATTTCCCTTTTTAAAAAATGTTTGGGTATAAAAATATCTGGCACTAAACGAATTGCGTATTAAAGTAACGGATTAGCGTAAGTAAAGTTTTGCCACTTTTGCGGTCGTCCCCACGGGGGAGTGGCGTCCCACTTTCCCGGGCCGGGCCAATCTCACCAGTCAATTAGCCCGAACGTAAACATGGCGTGCGTTCCCGCCGCCCGACGTACATCCACGCGCGCACGCACACGCGCGCGCATATGCCGCGATAATGACATTAAATGCACAGAGCACTTTGTGTGAATTAATGCACAGCACAGAATGGATCAATTAAGTAAAAGCATCCCGGGGTGTGCCGACTTTCGCTCACAAAGCTGTCCGCTCATTTTACTTCTACATGAATTCAAGCGGCATCAATTGCAAATGGCGTGCTTATCTGCTCTTTTGCTACTTTTAAAAGCTGTTTTTTGCTCTGAAAATTTGGCCGATTTTTAAGGTATCGGTACTCGCGATGGCAGCCGATACTGGAGTTGACCTGGCCGATACTTGGCTTTATTTTAAGTGGAAGCTGATATTTGTTTCGACAACTCTGTTGGAGCAGATTTACAAATCACAAATTAGAATAATAATAAAACTGCTTTAATTTTGTAAAATTTTAAGGAAAATTTCTTATTGGAAGGTTCGGCTTTTTTTTTTTAAATTAGCTACTAGTTGTATAGGTATGGTTTTAAAAAAAAAGTGTGTGTGTGTGTATGTATGTGTGTGTATGAGAGAGAGACCGCCATAATTCAGAATGACCTCTCACACACATTTTTTTTATTCCATTTGCACTTGTATAGAACTGAAATGCTCTCACACACCATATTCAAATCATCTCACACATTGCAAAAGAATGCTCTCATATTGTAATATCTTCTCATTCATTTTATTCAATTTTTCTCATGTCATCCTGAAATACTCTCATCTTCATACTAAAATTCCCTCTGGCACTTCATTGAAATGCTCTCATGTAATACATTGGAAACCTCTCACATTATTTACTAAAGTGCTCAGATAATACTTAAATGTGCTTTCACACATCATACTCCAATCATCTCACACATTATAAAGAAATGCTCTCATATACTAACATTTTCTCATACATTTTGTTGAGACGTTCTCACATTTCATCCTGAAATACTCGAACTTTCATGCCGCTCATCCTCTCAGGTAATACATTGAATACTCTCACATTCATTTTCTAAAATGCTCACAGGATACTGAATTGCTCTTACACATATTGAAAAGCGCAATTGGAATCTTGATCCAGGTCGAATTGAAATGCTCTCACACATCAAAACAACCACAATATACATACCTTACACATTGCAGTTAAATGCACTCACACATTATGCTGAAATGCGTGAATACATTTTATTGGTGTGCCTGAGAGTGGAAAAAGAAGGGAAAAAGTCCATTTGTGCATGTTTTGCTTGTTTTTTTGTTGTTGCAAATATAGCAAGTCATTTTGCTGCACAAGAGAACCCCCCCTCCCCCTCCCCCCCACCCTAAAAAAACAAGCAGCTGCAGATCATTCATATTTAATATTTAGGGAGTGGCACACACTCACACATACACACATTCACACTCAATTGCACGCTGAAAAACATACACACATCCAATAAAGGAAAAACTATTTTGCTTGCAAAATGTGTTTAGTGAAAAAAATATTCGATAAAATATCAATTTGTTTGACTTTAAACCATTTTCATTGAAATTGGTTTATTACAGCAATTAAATATATTCGGTAAAGTTGTTTTAATGACAACAAAGTATTTGAAATCTCGAAAGATAATTGATATCGATTTTTTTTTTTTTAGGTTTTTGTCTTTTTTTAATGGCTAAACTCTTTTAAAAAAAAACTCAAACTATAATTAAATATGAAATATTTCACATTTTTTTAGTTACTAAAAAAAGTGTTTTGTGAAAAAAATTCAATGGAAAGTATCGGACAATTTTAAATCATATTATTTTGAATTTAAAGTTGTTTTTTTTCACAAAGAAAAAAAAAAAGTTCGAAAACAACTGATGATTTTTTGTTTTTTTTCTTTACCGAAAATGACAAGTTGAATATGTCTGAAATGTGCGCGATGACCTCCCCCAAGGAGCAAAGCTGAGTTGCCTCAATGACCCTGGAACCCTGGACCGGACCCGCTTAGCCGGCCTGCTTAATCCCGCTAACATGGATTTAAACAAACAGTGTAATCCATAACTCCTCTTTTTTTTTTTTTTTTTTTGGAGGGGGGTTGCCGTGGGACCGCTTTCCAAACTTGCACGGCATGAAACTTGTGACCGACGGTTAGCATGTTAGCATCTTCGCAACACCGATAAGGGACGAGGCGTTCCGCAATAAATATTTGTAATTGAGCTAGGTTGTTAGCATCTTGAGTGTTAGCGTGGTTGGATCGTTTCTATTTTTAGCATGCTAACTACGAGCCTGTGCGTTTTACTGCGGTCGCGTTTGTCCATTTTGGGTGGCCACGTTTGAATAATTGCCATGTTTTTGGTTGTTAGCCGTTTCGTTGCTAACCCAATAGCTTTTAGCATTGTTAAAACTTGCATTTGTTTGGGGGCCACGTGCCAAATGTTTTTAGGGCCTCATGTTGAATTTTCGACATGAAGAATGTCCTTATAGGTTGTTAGCCTTCTAGCTGTTAGCATGCTAGCTCTCGGCATTATTGTAACTTTTTTTTAGGACCGTGTTGAGTGTGTCTTGCCTTCTACCTGCTACAATTTTAGCTGTTAGCATTTTTAGAGCTATAATTTAAATTGTATTCATCTAACCGCGCAAGGTGTTAGCATTGTTAGAACCGGAACGTAGATCTGGACTATATCTGTTGTTAGCCTTCTAGCTGTTAGCATGCTGACTTTTAGCATGCTAGCTCTCGGCATTATTGTAACTTCTTTTTAGGACCGCGTTGAGTATGTCTTGCCTTCTACCTTCTGCAATTCTAGCCGTTAGCATTTTTAGAGCTATAATTTAAATTGTATTCGTCTAACCGCGCAAGGTGTTAGCATTGTTAGAACCGGAACGTAGATCTGGACTCTATCTGTGATTAGCTTTCAAACTGTTCACATGCTATCTATTAGAACGCTAACCGTGATCCTTTAGCAATGTTAGAAGTTGTCATTTTGGGGTTGAGGCTCCGTCAGCCCGCTAGCGGTTAGCATCGTAGGTAGCAGGATGCAGGTGTGCCATTGGGCGCGCTCGGCGCCCCCCGCCGCCCCGTCCCTCGGCGTCCGGCACCTCCGCGCTCCCTTGAAGCGGTTCATCAATATTTTGGTCGGCCTTTGACTCGACCCGGCCGCCGGGACAATGGGATTTGGGGTACACTAAATGGGCCGGCTTAGCAGCGGAGGGCCGACTAATGAGAGGATGTCGTCTTGAGTTTGGAGTCGAGTCCAGAGGGCAGCCGAGCGGAAAAACAATCCGACGTTCCGTTAAGCCGCCTCACGCAAACTTTCAAAGCCGCCGGGACACTTTGGAATCGGCCAAAGCCCCCCACCCCGCCCCCGCCCCCGCCCGGCTCACCCCAACACCCCGTGCAGCAGTTTATCTGCCCAAAACGCTGTTCAACTTATGCTCGCATTTATGCTTCTTTGTGGTGTGTGTCACAGGCAAAACAAACATTTTTTCGGTTTACCGCTGTGTGTGTGTGTGTGTGTGTGTGTGTGTGTGTGTGTGTGTGCGCGTGTGTTTGCTTGTGTGTGAGACAAAGGCGGCTTTTGTGCGTTTCGTGTACTTTTCCCTCGCCGTAGTCGCTTTTTCAGGCGCTCAGCGGGAGTAACAACAAGAAAAAAAAAAAACACTGCACAGGCGAGTGGTTTCTTTTTTACCTACTTTAATTTTGCTTTGCTGGATTTTGCAATACGGGCACAATTCATCACACGTGCTAGTGGTAATTTGAGGTCAAAAAAATGGACTTTCGCTCAACACCGTTGTTTTTAAAGACAAAAATTTCAACTACTATGATCAAAACTTTTTTTAATGTAACACATTTTGCGTTTCCATGTTCACAAACAAATTTACAAATAAATGTAGTATTTATTGATTTTGTAAGAGTAAATCACTTTTTACGAACATTTTATTTCATATATATATATATATATATATATATATATATGTGTGTGTGTGTGTGTGTGTGTGTGTGTGTGTGTGGGGTTTAGAAAATCATGATTATACTGCTCAGAACTAAAATGTGAAGACATTCAACAATTATAATCCATACAATGCATAGAAAAAAAAGAAATAATTCGACCCCTAGAGGCCTAATTCTTGTTTATAAAAATTCATTTTAAAGCTGACCTCATGCGCAAAAATTGTGTTGAAAAAAATATCTACACCTTAATTGACTAATATGATGTTGAACGATAATGGCTAATGCTAACTTCTTTGGTAGCGGTAATTTCTACGCCTTACATGCATGCGTTTTTTTTTATTTTGGTACTAATAAAAGTCATCATGATAATCATTCACATTTGCTCGCTATTAATTGTTACCGTGGAGACCACGTCGAGACGGCGCGTGGAGATTTATTAGCCGCGGGTGCTAATGTTTATGTAGCGCAGGGCTTTTGACTCAATCACTGCTGTCATAATAAAAACATGTGGGCTCTTTCTTTTATTTATCTGCTTGCCAGCAATATTATGATAACACACACACACTCACACACACACACTCACACACTTTCCATCCATTGGCCGGCTCTTTCGAGGAACCTCCTCCCTTAGCGACAGACTCCATCGCTTTCGCTCCAATAACCTCGCACAAATGCTGCTGCATGTGGCCCGAGCGTCTCAGGGCGCCGTACGCACGCGACACGGTGGCGCAAGTGGATCGGGCGGGGTTCGATTCCCTCCCCCTCCCTCCCGATACGTACCATTGAAAAGAATGACGTTTTGGTTAGTTGGTCACGTTACATGATACACACACACACACACACATATATATGTATACATATATATATATATATATACGTGAAGCAAATTTTTGTATGATTGTGTCCCGCAAGGGCGCCTGGCCAGAAGCGGCGGTCCGTTACAAGCGGATCGCTTACAGCAGACCGACAGCCAGACTTCAACCCACACACCTCACAAAGCTGAGGTCCCCCCTCGGCGGCCCCTCCCCCTCCGGCCGCCACCTTCTCGGTGCCAACACGCCGACGACCGGGGGCCTCCTCTTGTCGGGCCCTCGCGCTTTGGGGAAAGCTTTGCCATTCAAGCTAAATACGCAAGGATGCAAGGGCCGTTTTGAAACCCTCTGGTTTGATTTTACGCTGCAATTATTCATTGTTTACATTTTGCAGCACCGTTTTTGAGTATAGAGCTGTCAACGTTCAACATAATACTTAATAATTGAGTAATCGTTGAGAGACATTAACTCATTCCATGCCAGGGACGTATTTTTACGTTTTTAAGAGTCTGCACATTAAATCCCAGATACTTAAGTATTAAGTACATTAAGGATACACATTTTTAGATACTTAAGCAGTAAGTGGATACTTAAGTACCTGTGAGTTTTGAAAAAAAAAAAAGAATGAGTTGCAATTGTTCAAATCCTCCAATTTCAGTCACAGTCATTAATAATTGCTTAATCGGAATAAAACATTTGCAAACATTGACCGAACCAGTAATCATTAAAACTAAAAAATAACATCAAGTACTTGGACTAGTTTATAATGGCAATTTTCAGCCTAGCAAAATCTGTCCAAATTAATTTTTTTGAATACAGTATACCGCGGGCCGCAGAAAAATGGATGACGGGCCGCAAATGGCCCCCCGTGCCGCGGGTTGGACACCCCCTGGTGTAACGTTGGAAATGTCCTTTAGCATCTTCGCGTCCTCACCTCTGTTTTTCTTTTTCTTCCGTCCGGAATGGAATTCGAGTAAAATGACAGCATGAGGTCACGGCTCTCCCACCACGGAGTCAACAAAGGTTTCAGGCTGGAGAATCGCCGTCCGCTGCATATATTGACTTAAGTGAGACGGAACAGTAGGAGAGGAAGGGGGGGTGCATTGGGACCCCAATTAAAAGCCGGTGATTTTTTTTTTTTTTTTTTTTGGCACCCTCGATGGGATGAAGTTGCAGTCAAAGGCGAAAAAGAAAAAAAAATGGCAGGAAACGTCTTTTTCCGATGAACTGGCGGACCACACGGGATCCTTTCGGAAGTCTTCAGAACTTCCCTCGGGTATTGAAACGGTCCAGCTGAACTCGGCCCGCCCGTCTTTTCCGCAGACGATCGCAACTCAAATCAAATTGGTTACATTTTTTTTCCAGCCTCAAAAACACTTACGCCAAATCTGTGCTTTTCAATTATGTTTTGCAAGTCCCCCCCCCCCCCAGGGAAGAAAAGATCTTTGACGCTCCCCCAGTCACATGTAAAAATTGTAATAGTGGAGCCTTTTTGACTAAAGAAAATAACAATATAAATCAACTACTTTTTACAGCGTTTACACAGGTTACAGCTTCATCGAAAACTGAAAAAAATAACCAAGTGCGTCAAAGTGCCTGAAAAAAAAAATGATGCCGATCCTTTTTCACGTGACAAGAACAACCCCCCCCCCCCACACACACACACACACACACACACTATTTAGGTCCCACCACACTTATTTATACAGTCTTTACATTTATTTTCTGAACCACAAATTTTCCCATGGTTCTGTAAAATTTTTTGTAGATGAAATGCCATTGTCTACTGGGATTTTTTTTGTTTTTGTCTCCAGCAAGAACTTTATTACTTCTAGAGGATTTTAAACAAAACTTTTTTTTATAAAATAAGTTCCATGTTGTTGCTCTGTTCCTAATTGTAAAAAAATACAATGCAAAATGCCATTTTTTTTTTTTAATAAACATAAACACAAACAAAGAAATCTTCATGGGGTAAAAGAACAGACAATATTTTTGCCAAAATATTTGTTTTACTTTTTATTATTATGAATATTACTTTTTAAATAATGTGGCATTACGTGTCCATTTTTCAGACAATTTTTGAATGTAATCAATTTTGTAATGCAATAACAAATTGTCCAAAAACTCCAAAATAATTTTATGCCGGTGTCCTACAGCCTGGGGGCCACTTGCGGCTCGCCATCCACATTTTTGTGGCCCTCGGCATATGCTAAAAATACATTTTGACGTGGCTATTTTAAAAAAGTAATAATAAGATTAAAAGTGTGAAAAAATCTTCATTTACCTCATCATCCTTTATCATAAAGCCTTGAAGTCGCAGTTTTTGAAAATTTGACGCTGCAGTGTTGAAACGGTACTTTTCAAGAGTGTGTGTTTGCGTGCGGTCGCGCGCGGGGGCGTAAAAGCCACTTTTGCAGTCGGCGCTCGTACGAGGGGGCAAATGGAAGCCCGAGTGCGTCTCTCAAAGCGCCGCGGATAAAACATGGCGCCATTGGCTAAACAAGCAAAAGTGGCCCTCGTCCATACGCGCGCAGGCGGACGCATCCCAATTGAAATCCAAAAAGATCGATTACAACCTTTGCCTCCATATCCGCTTTGGTTTCGGTTTCTGTTTGCGCACGTTTAAAAAGGAAATATCGCTCTTAAGTCAAAGCGTTGGAGGTTGATTTGTGATGATGCATTTAAAAAGATCAATTCAAATCAAACTTTTTTTTTTTTTTCATTTTTCTCCAGTCATAATTGTATGCGCTTTCAAGGCATATCAACTCATGTAACCATTTTATTTTCATAGGGGGCCCTCGCGCGTGTTTTGACGGAGAACAGGAAGTGCTCCTGCCCGGGGAGGAAGTATCAAATAAAAGTCCACCGAGACGCAAAAGCAGCCGGTCATAACGACTGCTTTTTTCACTCGTTCGCCACCGATGACGGCTATAGCCGTTTTTCATGAAACGACTGTCGTTCTCGGGTCAATTTGACCCCGGGCGGTGTTCAATCGTCATCATGCACTTCGGTTAACATTATTAACCGCTTGTGTTGCAAATGTTTCAAAAGATCCATTGTTAACATATTTCATCCTGAAATATAACCCTAACCCTAAAAGTTTTAAACGGGTCATTTTGACCCGCCGTAAACATAGATTCTTTCTGCTTTCTTCTCGCTAATTAAAGAAACAACAACAAAGTTTTCAATATAAATGTGTCTAAATGAACCATTTTCATTGATTAGAAGTTCAATTGTGGAAAAACTACTCATTCATAGTCAAAAATGCGTTTGGTCAATGTGACCCAACATATTCTTTATTTTCCAAAAATCGAATTATTCTTCAACTTGAAAGTGGGTCAATTTGACCCCCCCAACATATCATGAGGTAAACTTAGATTGGAAAATAAAACCCACCTGCTCTAATGAAGAAAAATGTTCTTCGGATGACCAAAAGGAACTCCGGTGGTCTTGCGCGTTGAAGTCGGGGGTCTTTCAGGGGGGCGTCATCCCGGCCGGTGCGCGTTAGGCTCCGCGTGGCAGCGTGACCGAGGACCCGTTGATGTGTTTATGCGCTGCAGGCGTTGTTGCGTGTAAGGGGGCCTGCAGTCCACGAGCCCTAAACGCTAAACGCTCACACTGCCAGCACATGCGCCGGAAAGCGTCCGTTTTGACCAAGATGATACGTCGCGAGTCGAGGCAAAATGTTTCGGTTCTTTAGCTATCGTAAATAGAAAATGACAACATACAACATACTGACTAGCTTGCAAAAAAAAGAGCAAAAACTTCAAACTTATTTTGTGCTACTTAGCTATCTATCTTGCTAAATAAACAAACCAAAAAACGTATAAAACTTCAGTTAACGATCTTGCAAAATGACTAGCTAAAACTCAAACAAAACTTTTTATCTTATGCTATTGCGCTAACTACCTAATGAGCTAGCAAATCAAGCCGCTAACCCTGTGCTAATCAATTAAATATCTTGCAAAATAGCTAGCTAAAAAAAATGAAACAAACATTCTCATTGCGTGCTATTCAGCCAGCTAGCTCGTAAGCTCACAAAACAGGCTGCTAACCTTGTGATATTAATTGAGTTATCTTGCAAAGTATGGAGGTAAAATTTCAAACAAAACCCAATCATCTTGCGCTTAGAGCTTCAAAGAAAACCTCTCATCTTTTACTTTTGAGCTAACTAGCAAACCAAGTCACTAGCTTGCAACCATTTAGCTTGTAATGAACTAACTGCGATCACTATTTCTTTTAATATGCTAGCAATTCAGCTATCCTCCTCAAAGGGAACTTGCGAGTTGGTTAGCTAACGTGTGAAGCTAATGTTACAGGTGAGGAAGTTGTTTAGCTAGTTAGTTTGACTTGTTGGTTTGCTCGTCATCAAGCTATGTTAGGAAGGTTTTTTTTTTTAGCAGGTTAATCAGTTGTCTGAATACAAAATGTTATGTATCGATCCCTGTTAGCTAATTAGCTAACAAGCTACGCGCGATTTATTTAGCAGCCTTCAGCTCTGTTGTTTGTCTTCCATGTTGGCCGTTTCACCCCAGCGTGAACTTGCAGATGCAACTGGCGGGATCAGCAGTAGAATTATGTTCCTTTTCCACTTTTTTTTTCCCCTCCTTTTTTTTTTTTTTGCTAGCCACCACCAAGCAGCACATGTTTGCTTTGGCTCAAAAACACCAAGCTTATCCATCACGCCGGTGCACAAACGCCACCATAAAATAACAGGCATTTGTTAGCGCCACCTTCATTACAAACTCCCACTCGGCCTACAACAATAAATGCAAAATGTAGTGGGAAAGTCCCCGCTGACATTTTCCCTCTACTTGCGCCCAACAATTCACATTCAGTGCTCCATATATTCCATTTTTATCACTGTATGATTCACTTGAAATATTCTCGTATCCCGTGTAGCATTTCATCGCCTTTTACTGAATATGTCACGTGATTTGTAGTGGTACAATTAGCTAGCTCAACTTTCCATGTTAGGTTTTAATTGTAGTTAGCTAGTTAGCTAGGTAGTTGGCTAAACAACAGGCTTCGATACATTTAGCTAGATAGGGAATTAGCTAAACAGTTAGCTAGGTATGTAGTTCGTTAGCTAAACAATAGGACTCAAAACGTTATGTCAATGTTGCGCCACTAAGCAACTAAATTATAACCAAATTGACAACTAGCAGCTATCCAAGAAAATATTTTTTCAACTTGCATGATGAGCTCACTTGATAACCAACAAGCTACCTAGATAAACTATAGCAATTAAAAGGTCACATTTTACTCGAGCTAGCTTAATTAACTAGCTAACCAGTTTTTGAACTGGGTTGAAAACAGTCACTTTAAATCAAAGTTCTCGTGGACACACACGAGTGGGAAGGACAAAATCAAGGAAGAAAAATGCAGGCAAAGAAATGAAAATGGGCACAAAAAAAGTGAAAAGGAGGCGTGAAAAAGTCAGGCAGGAAAGTTAGCATTAGATTTAAACAATTGTATTTATTAGTCATATTTATACACGTGATATTTATTCATATTGCTATTTATAATCATTATTAAATTTAGTCGTCTATATATATTAGCTTTTGAAAGTTTGACTTTAGAATTTGTTTTAATTATCAGTATTTGCTGCTGAAAAAAAATCTTATTTCGTTGCGTTAGACCTCTCTGTAATATTTCAGGTTGGGATTACAAGTAACATGACCTAATAATTACTAACATTATGTAACGGAAATGTTATTATTATTATTTTTATGATCGTTATTGTGGTGAGGCTGAAATGTTTTGTGGACAGCCTGCATGAGACGCGCAAGTGTACCTAATGTTGTGGTCCGCCTGTGGTGCGTTTATGTGCATCCATAATGTGGGTCATTGCACATCCATGCACTAAAACCCTCGTGATTTGTGTGTCTTTCAGGAGGAAGCACGCACACGCGACTTCATCGAGCAACACTTGAAGGTGAGAGTGTGTGTTGAGTGTGTGTGTGTGGGGGGGGGGGGGGGGCGTTCTGAATGAGTTCACTTGTTTTAAAGCCTTCGTAATTCCGCATTTCCTCAAATACAAGCTGAAAAGGAAGTACTAAAGACTCGTAATCAATAAAATACTGTTGTTTTTTTTTTGCACCCAACACACAACAGGAGAATTGTATTACTTCTAAAACGGTAACGGTAGGTAAAGCTGCAAAATGAATATTTGAATTAGGCTAAAGAATAAAAAAAAGTGTCCGTTTTGCAAGGTAGCTGTCTAGGAAAGTGTTTCCCAGACACATATAAATAAATTAAATCATAGTTTGCTATATTTTGTTAGCACAAGCCAACGAAAGAAAAGTTGCAGGATTTTGTTTTTTTAGTTTTCCAAAAGAGTTGAAGCACGATTATGCGATAAAGTGATAATGACGACCTGAATTATCAAGCAATCGCGATACACCCGCCCACTTCATTTCTCGAGTAGTGTTTGCAGCTATTTTTTGCAATTCGCTGCGAGTAAAACTGGAGTTTGCTGCTAATTTGGGAATCTGCGTGAAATTGACCCCGAATTTGCCGCATGTTTCAATCAAAAAATGCCTCAACTTTTTCTGTTCCATTCCCAGCATTTTTTTATTTATTATTTTATTTTACTTATTATTTTTTACTTATTGTTCGGCGAATTCTGAAGCATGATTTTGCATAAAATGCTAAATATTTGCCCGTTCAGTCGATAAAGTCGAATTCTAAGACACTTTAACGAGATGTACGTTTCGAACATAAACTGCTTGAATTAAATGTATTGCACATTGTAAAAGTCAGTAAAGTGTTCCCTCGCTGCATGACGGTTCGGTTATTGCGGCTTGATTGTATCACAGATTTTTATTTACGAGCGTAGCTTTTTCTATTGCGCTTTCACGTGGCTATTTTGCTACTTCTTCAAGTTTTAGTCATTCAAAATATTCTATCTCTATTGAATTATTTTTTATTCATGTCCTTAACTATTGCATCTTTACGTGGCTATTTTTCTTGCAGGTTTTCTTACTTTCAAGTTATACCAGTCAAAAATAGCCATTTTCTTTATTGGAAAAAAGTATCTACTTCTACTACGTGAATTTTTATTTATGACGTATCTGTTGCACCTTAATGTGGCTATTTTTCTTGCAGTTTTTTTGTCCTTTTAATTTATTCCAGTCAAAAAAGGCAATTTTATTTATGATTCTTATTTATTTATTTAGGAATTTGTATTTATGACCAAATCTACCGCACTTTAACGTGGCGATGTTTCCTGCGATGCGTCTTCCTTTTATGCTATAAAAGTCAAAAATAGCTATTTTATTTATTTAAAAAAATATGTATACCTCTACTACATTAATTTTAATTTCTGACCATAATTGTTGCACCTTTACGTGGCTCTTTTCCTTGTATTTTTTTCTTCCTTTTAGGTTATACCAGTCAAAAATAGCAGTTTTATTTATTTAAAAAATATGTCTCAATAAAGTTTTATGACCACATGTATTGCAGGTTTATCTTGCTATTTTTCGGGATGTTTTTTTCGGACCAGAAAAAAGCAGAAAAATCGTTTTACGTTTTTATTGTTGTATTTTGAACAGAAGAAACACCCTAAAATAATTCGGTTTCGGTGTGTTTTGGGGAACTTAACCCCCAGGATTTAAAAAAATTAACACTTAAAAAAATCCCAAATATGACATTTTAACATGCTCACAATATCTTGATTCGTGCTATTATTTTGCGGCTGCAAGTTATCAAGATATCATTTCTTATCTTGATCACAATTTAGCATTTTGGCGCACAATCTTGCGCATTAGATTTTTTTTTTTTGTGGCTTCCCGTTTTGTTTATTTGTCAACACGCTGACCTGCTTGTGCGTCTTCCTCTCTCTACCTCGCTGGCTTTTTTTCCCCTCTCTCTCTCTATCTCCCCCACGTTGCGTGTTACATCATCACGCAATGGCTGTCCTCTCGTGGCCCACTGAACTAGCTGCGAGCGATGCACCGATTTAGCTGCGATACACTACTACACGCAAACACACACACACATACACGCACGGTTGACGGAAGGCACGGAAGCAGCAGACAACAAACTGTCACGATGCTCGCATTTGTTTAGAATATTATTATTATGGTTTAGATAGGGTTGAATTGGAAAGTTTGCGTTTCGGGGGAAACGATCGTGCAGATGTGAAGAAAATGAGGGCACGGCGAGAAGGATGGCGTGAGATGGGTGCACCTTGTTGTCACGAGCGTGACAAGGGGTCACCCCCCCCCCCCCCCCCCCCCCCCCCCATACACACTTATGCGCATGCCCCGGAAAGTCTGACATTGCTGGACAAAAATAGAGGAGAAATGTTAAAATCTCCATGCATGGCTCGATAAAGGCTAAGTGCAAGATTGGGTTCAAGTCAAGGCAACCGCTGGATTGTTTTGAATATGTTTAACAATGAAATAAATGAAATATGGCATCCACTTATAATTCAAAAAGCGTCTCGTGGCTCATTATTTCTATGGGGGGAAAAAATGCCCTCGTGTATTATTTTTTTCCAAAACAGAATTTATTTTCCTTGTAAAAACAAGTTGTGTAAAAATATCACACTTCATTTACATTTCGTCGTAGCTCCCCAAAAAATAACGTACATTAATTCAGTTATGACAGAAATAAACACACACTGCATGTTATAAATGTATGACTTGCTTTTTTTATCTCTTTGTCTTTTATTACAAAGCTTAAAATCAAAAACGGCAGTTGAAGTTGGCAAAAACTATATGAATAATATTAATAAAGGAAACGTGTTTGACACATTAATATTATTAGTTTTTTTAAAAAAAAGGTGATCATTTATAGCAATTCGTCCTGAGATTGTGGCTGGAGGAAAAGTCCGAACATCCTGATTTTCAAGCTCCCCGGAAACAGAAAGAAAAATTAAATATCTTCTCGAACCGCGTGAACGCGCACGGCGTCCGTCCACGCGCGCGCTCCTCCGAGCATAGAAAAAGAATCCTCCTACCTTTTGCAACGTAAATTTTGCGTTTACGTTCCGAGCGCGTCTCAGCAGCCGCCGGCGCTGAAGTTCTCTTGCAACTGGCCCACGAGCGGCACCAGCACCGGCGGCGAAGTCCTGGAGGGGCTCGGGGAGTCGCCCCCGCCCGAGCCCGCGCCCGAGCCCGCGCCCGCGCCCGCGCCGCCGATGATGCTCTCGATGGAGAAGGGCGAGCGATGCGCGGGGGAGCGGGACTTGCCGTGTGGCGGCCCGGCGCCGATCGGAGGGAAGAAGCGAGCTGCGCGGGAGGCGGGCTGCAGAGGGGCGGGGGGCATCTGCTGCTGCTGCCGCTGCTGCTGCTGCTGCTGCTGCTGCTGCTGGTAGGCCAGCAGGGCCGAGTGCGTGTGGTAGGGCGGCACGTGGAGGCCGTAGCCCCCGCAGCCGTATCCGCCGGCGCCGTAGCCCGCAGCGTAGACCGGCAGGAAGCCGGCGTGCTCCCGCAGAAGGTCCCTGCAGGGCGCGTGCTGGCGCTTGAAGCGCTTCCTCCGGCGCAGGAAGCTTCCGTTGTCGAACATGTCGGCCGACTCCGGGTCCAGCGTCCAGTAGTTGCCCTTGCCCGGGTTGCCCGGCTCGCGCGGGATCTTGACGAAGCAGTCGTTGAGCGACAAGTTGTGGCGGATGGAGTTCTGCCAGGCGGGGAACTTCTCGCGGTAGTAGGGGAAGCGGTTGCTGATGAAGTCGCAGATCTCGCTCAGGGTCAGGCGCTTCTTGGGGCTCTGCAGGATGGCCATGGTGATTAAGGCGATGTACGAGTAAGGCGGCTTGACCAGCGGGTTCTTGGCGGGGGCCGAAGCCGGCGCCGAAGCCGCCGGAGCCGGAACCTGCGGCGGCTGCGGCGGCGGCGGCGGCGGCGGCGGCTGCTGGCCGAGCTCGGGCGGGCCCTCCTCCCCCTCCCCGTCGGCCTCGCCCACCACGTCGATGTCGGTCTCGTCCGACATCTCCGAGCTCAGAGTCATGGCTCGCCTCTCACGCCCGGCCGCGTCCGCCGGGGCCAGATGAGCAAGCGCCGCCGTGCCCCCCTCCCTCCGGCGAGGCTCATGCGAGGAGGAGGAGGAGGTGGCTGAGGGGGGAGGAGGAGGAGGAGGAGGAGGACGGGGGGAGGACGAGGAGGAGGTGTGGAGGAGGTCGCGACAGGGAGACCGGGTCCATATATCCCGTGCGCTTCGTGGCTCCCGCTCCGCTCGGGGCAGCGATGCCGTTCAAATGCCGAGCGACGGCCCGCACCGAATCCGGGAGGGGGCGGACCGTCCGGCCCTAGTTATACGGGGCCGCCCGTCACGTGACTCGCCCACGTCACAGCGCAGGCCCACAGAAAGACGGCGAGAGCGAGGAAGAAAGTGCGCCTTACTTTTCAGTCTTTTCACCGCCCGATACTCATCTTTATTTTCGAGCGCCTTAACAGATTTATCACCACTAAAATAATAATGATATAACGGCACGGATAGTGTAGAATAAAAGTGAATGCAACAGTATTTATTTTTACCACTTCACAGACTTTAGTGTAGAATAAAAGTGAATGCAACAGTATTTATTTTTACCACTTCACAGACTTTAACAAAGGCCAAATATGTTTTCATCAACAAATAAAGACATACGTTTAAATCCAAACAAACAAAATCAAAGATAATACAATAACATCTCAAAAATGAATAAAAAGAAACTCGTACATTTATGTCAAAACAGCAAACCATAAATTCACACTTCTGTATTAAAACTCCTTAAAAATGACTCCACAGGGTTTAAAAATGCAGGAGAAAAAATGTGTGGCTTCACAAAACACTTTTAAAGTTGCTGGCAAAAGCAAAGAAAAAGTCATCATAATAATGAATAAAAGCACGAGAGCAGCAAGAAAACCTACCTAATTTTCTTTCTTTCTTTGTTATTTTTTCACGTGTCCATTTGGTTATTATTTGCGAGTCCTATAATAAAATGCAGATCGCAAAAGTAACCTGAAGGAAAAAAAAGAACGGAAATCAACGAACAGACAATTACATTAAAATTAATTTTCACGACTACTAGAACGAATACAAGAAAAGAAAAAAAAGAACGCGGAAAGAGTCACCTGCACCTCAGTATAAAAAAGTAAAACTACTTGCGAAAAAAACTCGACTCCGCTCAACTTTACTGGCGTAATTTGAAATTC
Organism: Hippichthys cyanospilos; assembly: GCF_059441005.1. Lineage (NCBI taxonomy): Eukaryota > Metazoa > Chordata > Actinopteri > Syngnathiformes > Syngnathidae > Hippichthys > Hippichthys cyanospilos. Next base: position 17,756,915 of record NC_142383.1, on the reverse strand, counting down.
AAACCACCGCCGCTGAAACCGTGGAAAAGCGCTCAACAAGTAAAACACAACATAAACGATTAATAAAATAGTAGCAACGACATCTTAAGCGACGCTTAACATTTTAACAGATTTTGAAAAAGGCATTTTCTTCAGTGTCCAGACACAAATGAATCAAACTCAAAATACAGCTAAAAAAAAAAACAGACGTTAAAAAACGTGCATTGTAAAAAAATGTGAGCGATTTCCCGAATGATGACGATGGAGTGGAGAAGCAAGTGCTAGAGGCCGTTGCGTGATTCGCTAGTTATCTCCATTATCCGCCAGCCAACAGTCAGCTGTTAACTCGCATCAGTCACGGGTCACGCCGACAAACACACACGCACACACACACACACACACACACACACGCATCGGCGTGTGTGGAAGAGCAAGAAACAACAACAACATTTCTATGAATGACATTTAAATGTCAGCATGCTGGCTGCTCTTAAAAAAACAAAGATTGCAGTCTGATTTTTTTTTTTTTTTGCAGCCCCCTGGCTTGGAAAAAGGAGAAAAAAAAAGCAGAAGCGAAAGAGGGCCTGTTAAAAAAATTCAACAATTGTCAAGACGGATGATGGATTGATTTCGGAATCCAATTACAATTGACGTTTTATCAAAATACAATTCTTGCGCACGTTGTACTTGATCCCCTTTCCTATTTTGCATATTTTGGCAGTTAATGTTGTTGCTTCTGGGCCAGCCATGACGTTCGAACCAAGTTCAAAGTGAACTTCCCAGATTTCCAACTACTGCTGCAGATGTTGGCTTGAGTCTGTCGCCGTCTAGTGGTCGTCTGTAGATTGCATTTACGTTTCGTAAACAGTTTAGATGTTGATATATTTACATATATAGTTTAATAAACGATATTTAAGAAGGATGCATACGATACGTTTTTACAATGCAAATAACAAAAATAGTCGAAAGATATTTTAGGAGCGAACTGTTTTAGTCATTGTGTGTCAAATTATGTTTTTCATCTATATTTGGGGCGACGTTCCTTTGAAAAAAAATGTTTGAAACCTACGTTTTGTTTTCAAGGGGAAAAAATATGTTTTCTATTGTTACATTGGGGTTTTGGGGGCATAAAGTTGTAATAACAACAATCCATCAAGTATAATTTTATCCCAAAACCATAGTACTGGTTTGAAACCTTATTTTAAAGCCCTACCCTAGTTTAAAACCAACTCTTGGTTGTTTTTTTTAAACTAATACCCTATTTCTAAACTTTACTTTGAAACCTTAAAACGAGTTTAAAACCCTACTGTATTCTTATGTCAGGTTTAAAAATTAGTTTAACAATAACACTGATTTGAAAACTTCCTTGAAAGTCCGTTTTGAAACTTTAACCGTATTTTAAACACTCTAACTTTAAAAAAATAATCCTTGTCTCTAGATGGAAACGATGCCACTTATTTGACATTGAAATTTTAACCCGATTTCAGCCATTTCGAGACCTTTTTTGAGTTCTCGCAGGCTGCACGAACCTGCGAAACAAAACTGAGGACAAAACTATCACGTTTCCCAGCCAACGCCCACCTTTTCTTTCGTCACTTCTACTTCCGCTTTGGCGTCCATCTCGCTCCCCGCATGTGTCTGCTTTTAGCTTACAGGTAAGTGTGTTTCATTTCGATCGGTCGTTTCCCCGAGCCGAGATCCAAGATTTTTCCGGGCGGGCTAATCCCTCCCGAAACGAAGAAGGGCAGAGGGAGGAATTTGGGAGCCGCCCGTAGCGCGTCTCTCGGTGGGGGCGGCTAAAGCTAACATGCTAGCCGGCGAGTTAGCTGTCCCAAAACAACCGCAGCTTCAATCTCAACCATAATATCGGACAACGGAGATAACAACCTGACTTTTGTCATATATCCTTTAAAAAATGTTGTCAAAATGAATTCTTTAGCTCGCAAGCTACCATTCAAACTCTGAAGTGGAAATTGACATTGTCGTGTCAATAAAGTTGTCATTTGAAGGTAGCGTAACAAAGTTGTAACTGATTGAATGAGCTGGCCAATCACTCGCTTGCTAGCTACTTTTAATAGAGCTAACGACGATAAACACGTACAAGAAACATTTTCTTAAGGCAAACTCTAAATGCGATACAGTTAAAAATACGTATGGAAATTATCGTACATTTTTAGATGAAAATATTTTGGTAAAAATATATAATTTAGGGGATAAGTATTCAATATTTTCATGAGACCATGTATGAAAAACAATCATAAATGTTTCATATTAATCATTCTTAACAGGTGTAAATGTTTATAACCAAAACAACGTATGATTTGTGTAAAAAATGTGTAAAAAAAATATGAAATAAAAAGGAAAATGTCTTCCTTAAAAGAATGTTTTTGAACGTTTATTTTGTTGTTGCTGATTTTAATTTGTAAAATTGTCGTTGGTGCGGCCCATGGCATGATGAATGTCTGGTTGAGTGGAAGTGTCCTGCTGACAACTCATATTTTTTTATTTGTCATCTTTCCGCCACAGATGAAAGAAACAATCATGAATCAAGAGAAGCTAGCCAAGCTGCAGGCGCAGGTCCGCATCGGGGGAAAGGTACGTCGCAAGTTCGGTTTTTGCTTCTCCGCTAGCGTGAATTTTCATTTATCATCATAATGTAGGGTTGCATCCTTTTTTTTTTTTTCATGCAATTGTTTTTCTTTTGAATCTAACCAGTTAAACATTTAATTTGATTGAATTTAATTCATGCTTCCTATGTCAAATCAGACAACCGAAACAGACTCCTCTTATGTAGAACAAAACAAAAACAAAAAAAGATCTGTTTTGTTGATATATTTCTTACAACAAAAGTTAAAAAAAGAAATATAAAAAACAAAGGGAACAACAAAAGAAAAAAAAATCATTCTGTACTTCTGTACTTACTGAAGATAAATAACAAGTCAGAAAAGCCCTGCTTTTGGCATTTGGCATTTATTTAGTGGTGTGTTGACTTTTTCTACCTATTGTTTTCAGGACAGTGTTTTTTTTTTCCCCCCCAGAATAAAATGACAGCAAAAACCTATTAGAACATCTGGAGCTTATCTGGGGCGTTCCAGGGGTGTGTTGACTTTTTCTAAGTGGCGTTGTCAGGGCAGCGCTTGTTTTTTTCCAGAATGAAATGATAGGAAAAGCCTACTAGAACACCTGAAGCTTATTTAGTGGTGCGTTGACACTTTCTAACCGGTGTTATCAGGGCAGCGCTGCCTTTTTTTTTTCTTTTCCCAGAATAAAATGACAGGAAAAGCCCACTAGAACATCTAAAGCTTATTTGGGGCGTTTTCAGGGCAGCGCCCGGCGAAAGAAGAAGGTGGTGCACCGGACGGCCACGGCGGACGACAAGAAGCTGCAGTTCTCGCTGAAGAAGCTGGGCGTCAACAACATCTCGGGCATCGAGGAGGTGGGAAAGCGGCGGCGTGGCTGGACCGAGCGAGCGAGCGAGCGAGCGAGCCGCCCACTTTTTGTTGGTTTGGGGCAGGTCAACATGTTCACGGGGCAGGGCGCGGTCATCCACTTCAACAACCCCAAGGTGCAGGCCTCGCTGGCCGCCAACACCTTCACGGTGACGGGCCACGCCCAGACCAAGCGGCTGACGGAGACGCTGCCCGCCGTCCTCGACCAGCTGGGCGCCGACAGCCTGGCCGGCCTGCGCGGGCTGGCGCGGGCCCTGCCCCAGCCAGGTTCCGCTCCCCCCGCGCTTTCGCCTCGGGGCTTTGCCCGTCGAAACGCCGTTTGAGGTTTTTGTTGTTTTTTTCAGCCGCCGATGGCAAAGCGCCCGTCGCCGCCCTAGAAGAAGAAGACGACGAAGTGCCAGGTCGTTTGGTTTTTGTTTTTTTTTCGGTTAGAAACTCATCGGCTGTTCATCTCCGTTCCTTAGGGTGGCGCTAATGGGCACCTTATGCGAGCGCATCGCCTACAAAAACTGGGGGGTTATGAAGAAGAAATGTAACTAACTGATGCAAAAAAAACCCAAAACAAAAACGCCTTTAAATAAATAGTCATTCTTCAGAACATATGCCTTATTAGATATGGTCAATTATAGACAAAATTTCTTTACTATACATAAAACTTTTTTTTGGGGGGGGGGTGAATACCTTGCCAAATATGGGTTTTTGGTGGGGGAAAAAAAAATACATGTCTGTTTAAAAAAAAGAAAAGCAAACCCCTTACTATACATGGCCGTTTATATAGTCATTTTTCCGAATAAATGGCTCTACAAATTCAGCTCTTAATTTTGACGAGAAAAGAAATGATGAGAAACTTTTCGTCGATTTCTTTCGGCTGTTGAAAACGTTATGCGGTTTGCGCTTTCAGATCTGGTGGAGAACTTTGACGAGGCGTCCAAGGACGAAGCCAACTAGAGGACCGAGTGAGGATGGGACCGGAACCCGGACCCGAACCCGAACCTGAACCTTTGCCTTCCCGAGCCGCTTCAATCCCGCCCAAAGATTGTCTGGAAAATATTTTCCCGCCGTGTTACTGAGTCTTACCTATGTGGCTTTATTTAAAAAAAAAAAAAAAAAGCGCCATGTCTGCGTTTATAAAGTGTAGCTGCTGCCTGTCAACAAGTGCAATTTATTTTTTTTTGTGCGAAATATGCACGCTTCCAGCGACGAGCTATTTTTTGTCTGTTGCAATGATGAACATTTGAATGGGAGACGAGTGAGGAGAATTAAAAAAAAAATGTGCAAATGCTTGTTCATATTCTTTGATTTTTATTTCAAACATGCCATGGGGAATTATGGACACACATACACAATTCGTGATAAGTCCAAAAAATACAAAGGGACTTCATTTTTAAAAACAATGCTTGAATTTTACACGGTTTAACATTTTTACTATACACTCGTTTACTTACTATACGCTCGTTTAAAAAAAAAAAACTTTACACTCTCATTTTTTATGAAAAAAATATCTTTTTTGCAAGAAAAGCCTTACCATGGACTCGTTTTTTTTGCAAAAAAAATCCTTACTATACACTCGTTTTTTTGTCGTTTGTTTTGAAAAAACAGCCTTACTACAGAGTCGTTTTTTTTTTTTTTAAAGCCTTACTATACATGGTCGTTTTCTGCTGAAAAAAAAGGCCTTGGTTGTTTTTTGTCGAAAACAAAAACCTTACTATACACTGTCTTTTTTTTTAAAGCCTCACTATACACTTGTCGTTTTTTTCTTTTTTAGAGCTTTACTATACACTTGTTTTTTTTTGTTGGAAAAAAAGCCTTACTATACACTGTTGTTTTTTTTTTTAAAAAAAGCCTTACTATAGACTGTCTTTTTTGCAATTTTTTTTTTTTTAAAAAAAGCATTACTATACACTGTCGTTTTCTGAAAAAAAAAGCCTCACTATAGTGTCATTTTTTTTGCGAAAAACGCCTTACTATAGAATGTCGTTTTTTGTGAGAAAAGACTTACTATACACTCATTTTTGTAAGACTTCTAGACGTCGTTTTTTGAAAAAAAAAAAGCCTCACTATACACTGTCGTTTTTTAGAAAAAAAAGCCTTACTACTGTTGTTTTTTTTTTTTTTACAAATAAAAGCCTTACGTGGCAGTACATGGTTGTCTTTTGGTGAGTAAAAAAGCCAATTTATGTTCAAAAAAAAAACAAACTCATTTTTTTTAAATAAAAAAGCCTTACTATACATGGTTATTTTTTGTGTGAAAAAAAGCCTTATGCTATACAAGTTTTCTGTAAAATAAAAAAAAGAAAGTAATTGACTTACTTTAGAAGCACAGTTGTTGGGGTTTCAAAGTATGGTTTCAATTTAGTGTCAGCATTTCAAAGAAGGGTTTCGATGGGCTTGAATTTATGGGTAGGGTTTTAAACTGTTCAAACTAGACTTTCAGGGCTTGTTTCATGGAAATCAAAAACTTTGATGTTAATGAATAAAACAACTTTATTTACACCGTGCATAATTACATGTTCTGTACATTTAAAATGCATTCGAGTGCCTCTTAAAGCGTGGAAAACCTGTTCTGGGTTCTGGACGGGATTTGTTTGACAATCTTTCTTTAACGTGTCAGACAAAAACAAAAAAGAATATTTTTTACGCACTCATACTTTTGCCTTTCATTTTTGGGTACAAGTACAACTATTATTCATCACTTCAACTGTCAGCAAACCAAAAATGAGAGTGGACATAAACACATGCGCTTTCCTTGAAAACAAATGTTAAAATGATATCATATCCACTTTTACTGATCACTGTTTTTGTCAACATCACATTTGTGGTTCTTCGCTCCATATTTACTTTGGAATCTTTGACCGCAAACTGAACAGGTAAAGGGTTTCTCACCGGTGTGGTTTCTTGCATGCGCCATTACTTCTTGCTTTAATCTGTATTCTTTCCCACAAACTGAACAGGCAAAAGGTTTCTCACCAGTGTGGTTTCTAATGTGCTGTTTTAGGCTTTCACTACAAGTAAACCTTTGGTCACAAACCAAACAGGTAAAAGGTTTTTCATCAGTGTGGATTCTTGTGTGCATTCTCAAGTGAGAAGTCTGACGAAATCTTTTCCCACAAACCGAACAGGCGAAAGGTTTCTCATCGGTGTGGATCTGTGTGTGACTTTTCAAAATTTCCCTCGTAGAAAACCTATGACCACAAACGGAACAGGCAAAAGGTTTCTCACCTGTGTGGAATTGTGTGTGTCTTCTCAAGTGTGCAATTTGAGTAAATCGTTGACCACAAAAGGAACAAGCAAAAGGTTTTTCACCAGTGTGGATTCTTACGTGACGTCTCAAGCTTTCGTTCGAACTAAATCTTTTACCACACACTGAACAGGCATAAGGTTTCTCACCTGTGTGGATTCTTGCATGTTTTTTCAAGGTCCCGTTTAAAGAAAATCTCTTACCACAAACCAAACAGGCAAAAGGTTTCTCACCTGAGTGGGCTTTTGTGTGTAAAATTGAACATTGCTTTGAAGATAATTTTTTGTCACAAATATAACAGGCAAAAAGTTTCTTACGGGTGTGGGTTTGTGTGTGTTCTCTCAAGCGTATCCCTTGAATAAATCGTTTACCACAAACAGAACAGGCAAAAGGTTTTTCACGAGTGTGGATTGTTGTGTGACGTCTCAAGGTTTCGTTCCGAGCAAATCTTTTGCCACACACCGAACAGGCAAAAGGTTTCTCTCCAGTGTGGGATCTCATATGTAATTTCAAATAGTGCTTGGAGCGCAAATCTTTACCACACTCAGAACAGTTCCAACCTTTGCTGCCAGTGTGACATGTCATCGAAGCAGTCACTGGCAATTCTTTCACATCTCTATGCTCTTTGTATGGTGGCAGCTCCTTTTTTATTTTGATGTTGGGGTACTGCAGCTTCTTCTCCCCTTTGCCACCAGGAGCCTCCGCCTCCTCCTTTTTAACGCAGGCCAACTTTGACTTCTGCCATTCAAGCCCAGAATATTCCTCGCTGACTTCTGCGGGACACAAAACACACTTTGGTCAGTAAAGTTGCTGTTCGAAATAAACACAGCAAGGTTGTTGAAAAGTTGTGACAAACCTAATCGGCGTAACTCAACTCGAGGTTGCATGCTAAGCTTGTCAAGCGGCCGACCTTCTTGTCGTTCCTTCTCCTCTTGGGCTCCACAAAGCTCCTCTGCAAAACACCAAAACACACTTTGGTCAGTTCGTCAAAAAAAAAAAAAAACCGCGCAGGAACTGGAAGGTTGTTGAAAAGTTGTGACTCGCCTAATCGGTGTAACACAACTCGAGGCTGCATGCGAAGTTTGTCCAGCAGCCGACCTTCTTGTCTCTCCTTCTCCTCAAAATGTTCCTCTTCGATCTTTACTTGCATTCTTGCGCCTCTTTTTCGCTCGGCGTTGACGACACCTGACGTTTGCTCCTGATGCCCGCAGGCCGACAAACGCGTCTGCTTTGACAGCGGCTAGCAAGCTAAGCTAAGCTAGCTAAACAAGGCCGAAAGTTTTCAACAAGACTTAGATGACTTGAACCGCGCACGAAGATTCAAAATTTGTTTTCCATATTGCATTCAAGTAGCGACGGATAATCAGCTGCTTGGGGATATTTTACATTCGCGACGAAATTTTTCGTTGACCGCGTGTGGATTCTCGAAGAAGCTCGTGGAGAAGTTCCGCAAAAAGTTGTCTACGGCAAGTCCGTCAGGAAAAACCTCACTGACCTACAAGAATACACACAAAATAAATGATCGATTTTACTATTATCATTATTCATCAAACATAAACACGTCAAAACGTTATTTTTTTAAATAAAAAATTGTATACGAAACCATACTTTTAAATGAGGTCAAATTCGTTCGTCAAATTTACTTGCCGTAAACTGCAAGTCGCGACGCAACTCTTGTCAAGCTTCTTTACGTTAGTACGAACAACTCTTTATTGCTCCCGAAGCGGAACTGAAACTACGCAATCCTCGACAGTCGGCCTTCATCCCTACTTTAGAAGAATACCCAACAACAATCCTTCTTTTGTTCAAAATTCAAGCAAATACAAGGGCAAGTTATTTTCAAGAAGGGCTTATTTGCTTGACTATCAAATGAAATGATGATTATTATTGTGATTATTAACTTTTTTTTAATAAATAATTAAAAAAAAATCCTCTATCTAAACCTTTGGAACAAAAGTTCAATCTCAGAGATTTCAATTGGTCACTACGGAAATTAAAAATACAAAGAGAAACAAGAAAACTTTATTTACACAGTACATAAAAGTACAACATTTAAAAGCATTAGAAAAATATGAATCACTGAAAAAAGACATACCAACATTGTTTGCCTGCATATCATACAGTTGTGTTGCTAATTGCGAGTAACTGTCCCGTTGAATGTCCGCTCAATCTTGCGCGTCGAGCCGCAAGCAATTCCCACTGAGAAGGTCAACCGCCAGAATAGTAAGCAAGAATGATTTCCTTGTTTTTCTCGTACATTTCAGTCTTTCCGACTCCGAGCATCCGCCGCCACGCTTGATCGGATGCATTTCACGGTCGCTCTTCCACGCTCGTTTCCGGACGCCAATGTTAAAATGATATCATATACAGCTTCACGGATCACTGTTTTTGTCCACACTTGTGCATCTTCGCTCCAGACGTACTTTGGAATCTTTGACCGCAAGTTGAACAGGTAAGGGGTTTCTCACGAGCGTGGGTTCTTGCGTGCACCTTTACGTCTTGTTTTCTTTTGTATTCTTTACCACACACCGAACAGGCGAAAGGTCTCTCGCCGGTGTGGATTTGCGCGTGCCCTCTCAAGCTTGCATCTTGAGTAAATCGTTGACCGCAAATGGAACAGGCAAAAGGTTTTTCACCAGTGTGGATTCTTACGTGACATCTCAAGGTTGTGTTCATAGCAAATCTTTTACCACACACCGAACAGGCAAAAGGTTTCTCACCAGTGTGGGTCATCGTGTGTGCTTTTAAATGGTAGTTATAAGAAAATCTTTTACCGCAAACTAAACAGGCAAAAGGCTTTTCATCAGTGTGGATTCTTATGTGACGCCTCAAGGTTATGCTGATAGCGAATCTTTTACCACACACCGAACAGGCAAAAGGTTTCTCACCTGTGTGGGTCATCATGTGTGCTTTTAAATGGGAATTATAAGAAAATCTTTTACCGCAAACCAAACAGCCAAAAGGTTTCTCACCAGAGTGGGTTCTTGTGTGTTGCCTTAAATTTTCAGACCGAGAAAACCCTTTATAACACACTGGGCAGGCAAAAGGTTTCTCACCAGTGTGGGTTTTTGTGTGTCGTGTCAAGTCACTATTTTGTTTAAATCTTTTCCCACAAACCGCACAGGCAAAAGGTTTTTCATCGGTGTGGATCTTTATGTGACGTCTCAAAGTTATGTTCATGGCAAATCTTTTACCACACACCGAACAGACAAAAGATTTCTCACCAGTGTGGATCAACATGTGTGCTTTTAAGTGGGAATTATAAGAAAATCTTTTACCGCAAACCAAACAGGCAAAAGATTTTTCATCGGTGTGGATTCTTATGTGATGTCTCAAGGTTATGTTCATGGCAAATCTTTTATCACACACCGAACAGGCAAAAGGTTTCTCTCTAGTGTGGGTCACCGTGTGTGCCTTTAAGTGAGAACTACAAGAAAACCTTTTACCGCAAACTGAACAGAGAAAAGGTTTTTCGCCAGTGTGGGTTCTTGTGTGTTGTCTTAAACTTGCAGACCGAGAAAATCCTTTGAAACACACTGAGCAGGCAAAAGGTTTCTCCCCAGTGTGGGTTCTTGTGTGTCGTGTCAAGTCATTATTTTGTTTAAAACTCTTCCCACAAACCAAACAGGCAAAAGGTTTCTCACCAGTGTGGATTTCTAAGCGACGTTTCAAAAGTCCCTGTGCGGAAAACCTATCACCACGAAGCAAACTGTCAAAAGGTTTCTCACCTGTGTGGGTTTTAGTGTGTTTTTTCAAGTTTGAAGCTTGAGTAAATCGTTGACCACAAACGGAACAGGCAAAAGGTTTTTCACCAGTGTGGGTTCTTATGTGACGTCTCAAAGTTGTGTTCAAAGAAAATCTTTTACCACACACCGAACAGGTAAAAGGTTTTTCACCAGTGTGGGTTAGCGTGTGTTGTTTTAAATGCGTCGCCCGAGAAAATTCTTTACCACACAGCGAACAGGCAAAAGGTTTCTCACCAGTGTGGCACATGATATGTCTTTTCAAAACAGACTTAGAGCTAAAGTTTTTCCCACACAGAGAACAGTTCCAACCTTTGCTGCCAGTGTGATACATCATCTCAACTTTATCATCATTACCATCAGTGTGAGGAGAGTGTGATGTTATGTTGTCACCATCTGACATTGGAGCTAACCGACCATCTGCTGGTGATCCTTCGCCGTGCTTGCCATCGATTTCTGTCGTCACGTGTTGACTGGAGATGGTGCTTGGAGGCTCCGCCCCCTTGAGCTCCTCACACTGTCCTTCAGCTTCACTCTTCAGTCGGACACCAGTCACTGGCAATTCCGTGAAATCTGTCTCCTCTTTGAGGTATGATGCCGGCTCCTCTTCTTTTTTGATGTTGGAGAGCTGTATCTCCTCCTCCTCTTTGCCACCAGGGGCATCCGCCTCCTCCTTTTTAACGCCGGGCAATTTTGACTTCCGCCATTCAATACCAGAATATTCCTCTCTCACGTCTGCAGGACACAAATCACACTTTGGTCAGGATAAGCGCTGTTCGAAACACAGGAATGTTGTTGAAAAGTAGAAACTAACCTGCTCGGCTTAACACAACTCGAGGCTGCATGAAAAGCTTGTTCAAAAGTCGACCTTCTTGTCGCTCCTTCTCCCCTTGGGCTCCACAAAGTTCCTCTACGATCTTCACGTTCATACTTGCGCACGTTTTTTAGCTCGATGTTCACTCCACTTTGCGCTCTCACTCGATGTCTGCTAAGCCAACAACCGCGTGCGCTTTGTTAGCGGCTAGCAAACTAAGCTAAGCTAAGCTAAGCTAAGCTAAACCAGGCCGAAAGGTTTCAACAAGAGTAAGATGACTTGAACCGCACACGAAGATTCAAAACTTACACTAAAATGCATTAAGTAGCGACGGATAATCAGCTGCTTCTGAATATTTCGCATTCGCGACGAGATTTTTCGTTTAACGCGTGTGGATTATCGAAGTAACACGTAGAGGAGAAATTCTGCAACAAGTAGTCTACGGCAAGTCCGCTCGGACAAATTTACGTTACAAAACAAGAACATAATTGAGTTAATAAACTTTATTGACCCTCTTTACGTTTATGGTGTTTCAAACACGCATGTATACATTGAAACGGTGTTAAATATTAATTTCTAAAATGTACTCGTAACCATACGCTTATATATTTCGAAAATCGTAATTTTTGGCTCATACTGTCGTTTTCAAGATTCAAGAGATTTATTGTCATATGTATAGTTGTACCATACGATGAAGTTCTTATTTTGTTCACGTCCCCGAACAGCAGTCTACGGTCCATAATTGAGCAATTAATAAATAGCAATAAAAAACAAACAGAATGACATGCCAAATTTCATAAGGGCTTGTATCATGGAAATCAAACTCTTTGGAGGTAATGAAGAACAAGACAACTTTATTTACACCGTGCATAATTACAAGTGAATTTAAAAGCGTTTTAAAGAATGAATCAAAAATATTTTTGTTTACAATAGTTAAAAATAGACTTCAATCGCTTTGAAGAAAATGCTTTATAAGAGTTCAGTCAAATATGCACGCGGAACAATTACAGTGAGTATTAACCGATGAAAAACTGGATTCTGGACCGGATTTGTTTGACATATCAATAATTCATTAATCGTGTCGGATTAAAAACAAAAACTAGTCATTTTTAAGCTACCGTTTATAGGACATAATCATACTGTTGGCCTTTGTTTTTTGGGAAAAAGTGTATTTCTATTTATTTTGGAATCTTTGAGCGTAAACGGATCAGATAAAGAGTTTCTCCACGCTGTGTGTGGGTTCTTGCATGCACCTTTATGTCTCTTGCTTTCCTTTATATTCTTTCTAATATTCCAAACATGCAAAAGGTTTCTCACTAGTGTGGGTACATGTGTGTCGTCTTAAATTTGCAGTCTGAGTAAATCCTTTACCACACACTGAACAGGCAAAAGGTTTCTCACCGGTGTGAGTTAGTGTGTGTCTTCTCAAGGTTCCGTTTACAGAAAATCTTTTACCGCAAACCAAACAGGCAAAAGGTCTCTCACCAGTGTGGGTTCTTACATGAATAGTTAAACTTCTCTTTGTAGCTAATTTTTTGCCGCAAACCGAGCAGGTAAAAGGTTTCTCACCAGTGTGCCACATTATATGTCTTTTTAAGTCGGACTTAAAGCCAAAGTTTTTCCCACACAGAGAACAGTTCCAACCTTTGCTGCCAGTGTGATACGTCATCGCAACTTTATCATGATTGCCATCAGTGCGAGGAGAGTGTGACGTTATGTTGTCACCACCTGACATTGGAGCTAACCGACCATCTGCTGGTGATCCTTCTCCGTGCTTGCCATCGATTTCTGTCGTCACGTGCTGACTGGAGATGCTGCTTGGAGGCTCCGCCCCCTTGATCTCCTCATACTGTCCTTCAGCCTCACTCTTCACTCGTACACTAGTCACTGGCAAGTCCGTGAAATCTGTCTCCTCTTTGAGGTATGATGGCGGCTCCTCTTCTTTTTTGATGTTGGAGTGCTGTAGCTCCTCATGCCCTTTACCACCAGGTGCCTCTGCCACCTCTTTTTTAACATAGGGCAATTTTGGCTTCTGACATTCAAGACCAGGATATTGCTGACTCACGTCTGTAGGACACAAAAACACTTTGGTCAGTATAGCCGCTGATCAAAATAAAACACAGGAAGGTTGTTGAAACGTAATGACAAACCTGCTTCGCATAACACATCTTGAGGCTGGATGAAAAGCTTGTCCAGCAGTTGACCTTCTTGTCTCGTCTTTAAATCTTGCGTTGTTTTGGATTCTTTTTCACAAACTGAACATTCTACAGGTTTTTCACCAGTGTGGAGTCTTGCGTGACTTATCAAGGTTCTGTTTGAAGAAAGTCTTTTTCCACAAACGGAACAGGCAAAAGGTTTCTCACCAGTGTGGATTCTTGCGTGTCGTCTTAAGGATTTGTTCATCGAAAATCTTTTATCACAAACCAAACAGGAAAAAGGTTTCTCACCAGTGTGGGTTCCTCTGTGCTGTCTTAAATGTGCAGACTGCGAAAATCCTTTTCCACACACTGAACAGGAGAAAGGTTTCTCACCAGTGTGGGTTCTTGTGTGTCGGCTCAAGCTTCCGCGTTCAGCAAATCTTTGACCACAAACCAAACAGGCAAAAGGTTTCTCACCGGTGTGGAGTCTCACGTGACTTAACAAGGTTCCGTTTGAAGAAAATCTTTGACCACAAATGGAGCAGGCAAAAGGTTTCTCACCAGTGTGGATTCTTGAGTGTTGTCTCAAGGATTTGCTAATTGAAAATCTTTTACCACAAACCAAACAGGCATATGGTTTCTCACCAGTGTGGGTTCTTGTGTGTCGTTTCAAGCTTCCGCGTTCAGAAAATCTTTGACCACAAACCAAACAGGCAAAAGGTTTCTCACCAGTGTGGATTCTTGCATGATTTCTCAAAGTTCCGGTTAAAGAAAATCTCTTACCGCAAACCAAACAAGCAAAAGGTTTCTCTCCAGTGTGGGTTCTTGCATGAATAGTTAAATTTCGCTTTGTAGCTAATTTTTTGCCACACACCGAACAGGCAAAAGGTTTCTCACCAGTGTGGGTTTGTGTGTGACATCTTAAGTTTCTCTGTCGGGAAAACCTTTGACCACAAACCAAACAAGCAAAAGGTTTCTCACCAGTGTGGGTTCTTGCATGAATAGTTAAATTGATCTTTGTAGCTAATTTTTTGCCACACACCAAACAGGCAAAAGGTTTCTCACCAGTGTGGAATCTCAAATGTCTTTGCAAACTGCCCTTTGAGCAAAGAACTTTACCACACTGAGAACAGTTCCATCCTTTGCCGCCAGTGTGATACGTGATTGCAACTTTATCATCATTGCCATCATTGTGAGGAGAGTGTGACGTTGTGTCGTCACCCCCTGACATTGGAGCTAACCGACCATCTGCTGGTGATCCTTCGCCGTGCTTGCCATCGATTTCTGTTGTCACGTGCTGGCTGGAAATGGTGCTTGGAGACTCCGCCCCCTTGATCTCCTCACACTGTCCTTCAGCTTCATTCTTCACACGAACACCAGTCACTGGCAATTCCGTGAACTCGCTCTCCTCTTTGAAGAATGGTGGCAGCTCCTTTTTTATTTGGATGTTGGGGTACTGCAGCCTCGTGTCCCCTTTGCCACCAGGGGCCTCCGCCTCCTCCTTCTTAACGCAAGGCAACTTTGGCTTCTGCCATTCAAGACCAGGATATTCCTCACTCACGTCTGCACGACACCAAAACACACTTTGGTCAGGAGAGGCACTGTTCGAAATAAACACAGAAAGGTTGTTGAAAAGTAGTGACGAACCTAGTCGGCGTAACACAACTCGAGGCTGCATGCGAAATTTCTCGAGCTGTCGACCTTCTTGTGGCTCCTTCTCCTCTTGGGCTCCACAAAGTTTCTCTTCGATTTTCACTTCCATTCTCGCGCACGTTTTTAGTTCGGTGTTTACGACACTTTGGGCTCTCACTTGACGTCTGCCGTGTCTACAATCACGTCCGCATTGTTAGCGGCTAGCAAGCTAAGCTAAGGTAAACAAGGCCAAAACGCGTCAACGAGCCTGACATGACTTGAACCACAGACGAAGATTCAAAATTTGTATTGAATTGTATTGAAGTAGCGACGGATAATCAGTTGCTTCGGAATATTTCGCATTTTCGACGATTTTTTTTTTATTTTAACGCGTGTGGATTCTCAAGAAAACTCGAAAAGGAGAAGTTCTGCAACAAGCTGTCTACGGAAGGTCCGCCCGGACAAAATTCACATGACGAACAAGAACGAAATTGGAGTTAACGAACGTTAAAAATATATTAAAAAAACATCCTCTATACAAACCTTTAAAACAAATGGTGGATTTCAGAGATTTATAGTGGTTACAACCAAAATTAAAATCATACACGATCCATTTTAGGGGGAAAATACCTTACTTTTCATAGTGATTTTCCAAACTTTGATTAAAAAAAAAACTTCTAACTATACATGATCGCGTTTAGGGGTAAAAATGCCTTACTAGTATACAAAAAGCCTCACCACACATGGTCGTTTCTTTGCGAGAAAAAGTCTTACTATAAATATTTGAACTCTTTACGATAAAAAGCCTTACTGAACATAGTTGTTGTTTTTAGAGGGGGGAGGGGGGCAAAAAAGCCCTACTATACGTGGTTGGTCTTTTTCAACATTCATCTTTACTATGCACGGTGGTTTTATTTTTTTTGTTGAAAAAAGCCTTACTATACACTTGTTTTGTGTAAAAAAAATGTAATTGCCTTACTATACCTTAGATGCACAGTGGTTGGGGTTTCAAAGTATGGTTTCAATTTAGTGTCAGAGTTTCAAAGTAGGGTTTCAATGGGGATGAATTTAGGGGTAGGGTTTTAAATTACAGTCATTGTTCAAAAAAGGAATACAACAAGTCAAGAGATACAGAATATATTCTTACAAGTACAACTTTTATTCATCATTTCAACAGTCAGCAATAACATGCAGTATGTAAAATATTATCATAGAGAGCTTCACTGATAACTGCTTTTGTCGACAGCACACTTGTACTTCTTAGCTCCAGATATACTTTGGAATCTTTGACCGTGAACTAAACAGGTAAACCAGTTTGGATCATTGCGTGCACCTCTACGTCTCTTGGTTTCCTTTGCATTCTTTCCCACAAACTGAACAGGCAAAAGGTTTCTCACCAGTGTGGGTTCTTGGATGTATAGTTCAATTACTCTTTGTAGCTAATTTTTTGCCAGAAACCAAACAGGAAAAAGGTTTTTCACCAGTGTGGGTTCCCGTTTGTTGTTTTAAAACTGCATCCTGAGAAAATCCTTTGCCACACACTGAACAGGAAAAGTTTTCTCACCAGTGTGGATTCTTGTGTGTCGCCTCAAGCTTCCGCATTCAGAAAATCTTTGACCACAAACCAAACAGGCAAAAGGTTTTTCTTGAGTGTGGATTATTGTGTGTTTTCTCAAGTTTCCGCATTCAGAAAATCTTTGACCACAAACCAAACAGGTGAAAGGTTTCTCACCAGTGTGGGTTCGTGTGTGTCGTCTTAAACCTAAAGCCTGAGAAAATCCTTTGGAACATACTGAACAGGTAAAGGGTTTCTCACCAGTGTGGGTTCTAGCATGAATAGTTAAATTTCTCTTTGAAGCTAATTTTTTGCCACAAACCGAGCAGGTAAAAGGATTCTCAGCAGTGTGGATTCTTGTGTGTTTTCTCAAGCTTTCGAGTTCATAAAATCTATGACCACAAACCAAACAGGCAAAAGGTTTCTCACTAGAGTGGGTCCCTGTGTGTCGACTTAAATTTGCAGCCTGAGAGAATCTTTTGCCACACACCGAACAGGCAAAAGGCTTCTCACCAGTGTGGGTTCTTGCATGAACAATCAAATGACTCTTGGTAGCTATTTTTTTGCCACAAACCAAACAGGTGAAAGGTTTCTCACCAGTGTGGGTCATTATGTGTTGTCTTAAACCTAAAGCCTGAGAAAATCCTTTGAAACATACTGAACAGGCAAATGGTTTCTCACCGGTGTGGGTTCTTGCATGATTCGTTAAATTTGTCTTTGAAGCCAATTTTTTCCCACAAACCGAGCAGGTAAAAGGTTTCTCACCAGTGTGGGTTCTTGTGTGTCGTTTCAAAGTTTTCCTTACAGAAAATCTTTGACCACAAACCAAACAGGCAAAAGGTTTCTCACCAGTGTGGGTTCTTGCATGATTCATTAAATTTGTCTTTGAAGCCAATTGTTTTCCACAAACCGAGCAGGTAAAAGGTTTCTCACCAGTGTGGGTTCTTGTGTGTCGTTTCAAAGCTTCGCTTACAGAAAATCTTTGACCACAAACCAAACAGGCAAAAGGTTTCTCACCAGTGTGGGTTCTTGCATGAATAGTTAAATTACTCTTTGAAGCAAATTTTTTTCCACAAAACGAGCAGGTAAAAGGTTTCTCACCAGTGTGGATTCTTGTGTGTTTTCTCAAGCTTCCGCATTCATAAAATCTTTGACCACAAACCAAACAGGCAAAAGGTCTCTCACTAGAGTGGGTCCTTGTGTGTTTTCTCAAGCTACAGCGTTCATAAAATTTTTGACCACAAACCAAACAGGCAAAAGGTTTCTCACTAGAGTGGGTCCTTGTGTGTCGACTTAAATGTGCAGCCTGAGAGAATCTTTTGGCACACACTGAACAGGCAAAAGGCTTCTCACCAGTGTGGGTTCTTGCATGAATAATTAAACAACTCTTGGTAGCTATTTTTTTGCCACAAACCGAACAGGTGAAAGGTTTCTCACCAGTGTGGGTTCTTGCATGAATAATTAAACAACTCTTGGTAGCTATTTTTTTGCCACAAACCGAACAGGTGAAAGGTTTCTCACCAGTGTGGGTCATTATGTGTCGTCTTAAACCTAAAGCCCGAGAAAATCCCTTGAAACATACTGAACAGGCAAAGGGTTTCTCACCAGTGTGGGTTCTTGTGTGTTGTCTTAAATCAAAAGCCCCAGAAAATCCTTTGGAACATACTGAACAGGCAAAGGGTTTCTCACCAGTGTGGGTTCTTGCATGAATAGTTAAACTTTTCTTTGTAGCTAATTTTTTTCCACAAACTGAGCAGGTAAAAGGTTTCTCACCAGTGTGGGTTCTTGCATGAATAGTTAAACTTTTCTTTGTAGCTAATTTTTTCCCACACACCGAGCAGGTAAAAGGTTTCTCACCAGTGTGGCATATGATATGTCTTTTCAAAGCAGACTTAGAGCTTAAGTTTTTTCCACAAAGAGAACAGTTCCAACCTTTGCTGCCTGTGTGAGGTGGGTGTAACGTTGTGTTGTCACCATCTGGCATTGGAGCTAACTGACCATCTGCTGGTGATCCTTCGCCGTGCTTGCCATCGATTTCTGTCGTCACGTGCTGACTGGAGATGCTGCTTGGAGGCTCCGCCCCCTTGATCTCCTCATACTGTCCTTCAGCCTCACTCTTCACTCGTACACTAGTCACTGGCAAGTCCGTGAAATCTGTCTCCTCTTTGAGGTATGATGGCGGCTCCTCTTCTTTTTTGATGTTGGAGTGCTGTAGCTCCTCATGCCCTTTGCCACCAGGTGCCTCTGCCACCTCTTTTTTAACATAGGGCAATTTTGGCTTCTGACATTCATGACAAGGATATTTCTCACTCACGTCTGCAGGACACAAAACACACTTTGTTCAGTACAACGGCAGTTCGAAATCAATACTGGAAGGTTGTTGAAAAGTAGTGACAAACCTGTTCCGCGTAACACATCTCGAGGCTGGATGAAAAGCTCGTCCAGCAGTTGACTTTCTTGTCTTGTCTTTAATTCGTGCTTTGCTTCAGATTCTTTTTCACATACTGAACAGGCAAATGGTTTATCACGCGTGTGGATTCTTGCGTGTCGTCTTAAGGATTGACTCCACGAAAATCTTTGACCACAAATGGAGCAGGCAAAAGGTTTCTCACCAGTGTGGATTCTTGCGTGTTGTCTCAATCTTTCACGTTCAGCAAATCTTTGACCACAAACCAAACAGGCAAAAGGTTTCTCACCAGTGTGGATTCTTGCATGTCTTCTCAAGGTCCCGGTTAAAGAAAATCTCCTACCGCAAACCAAACAGGCAAAAGGTTTCTCACCAGTGTGGATTTGTAAGCGACGTTTCAAAAGTCCCTGTGCGGAAAACCTATCACCACGAAGCAAACTGTCAAAAGGTTTCTCACCAGTGTGGGTTTTAGTGTGTTTTTTCAAGTTTGAAGCTTGAGTAAATCGTTGACCACAAACGGAACAGGCAAAAGGTTTTTCACCAGTGTGGGTTCTTATGTGACGTCTCAAAGTTGTGTTCAAAGAAAATCTTTTACCACACACCGAACAGGTAAAAGGTTTTTCACCAGTGTGGGTTAGCGTGTGTTGTTTTAAATGCGTTGCCCGAGAAAATTCTTTACCACACAGCGAACAGGCAAAAGGTTTCTCACCAGTGTGGCACATGATATGTCTTTTCAAAACAGACTTAGAGCTAAAGTTTTTCCCACACAGAGAACAGTTCCAACCTTTGCTGCCAGTGTGATACATCATCTCAACTTTATCATCATTGCCATCAGTGTGAGGAGAGTGTGATGTTATGTTGTCACCATCTGACATTGGAGCTAACCGACCATCTGCTGGTGATCCTTCGCCGTGCTTGCCATCGATTTCTGTCGTCACGTGTTGACTGGTGTGTTGTCTCAACGAATTGCTCATCGAAAAACTTTTACCGCAAACCAAACAGGCATATGGTTTCTCACCAGTGTGGATCCTTGTGTGTTTTCTCAAGCTTCCGCGTTCAGCAAATCTTTGACCACAAACCAAACAGGCAAAAGGTTTCTCACCAGTGTGGATTCTCGCATGATTCCTCAAGGTTGCAATTACAGCAAATCTCTTATCGCAAACCAAACAGGCAAAAGGTTTCTCTCCAGTGTGGGTTCTTGCATGAATAGTTAAACTTCTCTTTGAAGCTAATTTTTTGCCACACACCGAACAGGCAAAAGGTTTCTCACCAGTGTGGGTTTGTGTGTGACATCTTAAGTTTCTCTGTCGGGAAAACCTTTGACCACAAACCAAACAAGCAAAAGGTTTCTCACCAGTGTGGGTTCTTGCATGAATAGTTAAACTTCTCTTTGTAGCTAATTTTTTGCCACACACCGAACAGGCAAAAAGTTTCTCACCAGTGTGGAATCTCAAATGGTGTTGCAAACTGGCCTTTGAGGAAAGAACTTTACCACACTGAGAACAGTTCCATCCTTTGCCGTCTGTGTGATACGTCATCGCAACTTTATCATCATTGCCATCAGTGTGAGGAGAGTGTGACGTTTTGTTGTCACCATCTGACATTGGAGCTAACAGATCATCTGCTGGTGATCCTTCGCCGTGCTTGCCATCGATTTCTGTCGTCACGTGCTGACTGGAGATGCTGCTTGGAGGCTCCGCCCCCTTGATCTCCTCATAGTGTCCTTCAGCTTCACTCTTCACTTGGACACTAGTCACTGGCAATTCCGTGAAGTCTGTCTCCTCTTTGAAGTATGGTGGCAGCTCCTTTTTTCTTTGGATGTTGGGGTACTGCAGCTTCTCCTTCCCTTTGCCACCAGGGGCCGCCGCCTCCTCCTTTTTAACGCTGGGCACCTTTGGCATCTGACATTCATGACCAGGATATTCCTCACGCACGTCTGCAGGACACAAAACACATGTTGGTCAGGATAGGTGCTGTTCGAAATAAACACAGCAAGGTTGTTGAAAATTAGCGACAAACCAGCACCGCGTAGCACCTCTCGAGGCTGCATGCTAAGTTTGTCCAGCAGTCGACTTTCTTGTCGCTCCTTCTCCTCTTGGACTCCACAAAGCTTCTCTGCAGAACACCGAAACATTAGGAGAGGCGCTGTTCGAAATGAACACAGAAATCTTGTTGAAAATTAGTGACGAACCTAATCGAAGTAACACAACTCGAGGCTGCATGAAAAGCTTGTCCAGCAGTCGTCCTTCTTGTCGCTCTTTCTCCTCTTGCGCACCTAAACGTTCCTCTTCGATCTTTACTTCCATTCTCGCGCACGTTTTTCGCTCGAGGTTTACGACCCTCGACTCTTGCACTTGATGCCCGCTGACCAACAAACGCGTCTGCTGTGACAGCGGCTAGCAAGCTAAGCTAAGCTAAGCTAAACAAGGCCGAAAGGTTTCAACAAGACTGAGATGACTTTCAATCGGTTGCTCCGGAATAATTCGCATTCGCGACGATTTTTTTCTTTTAACGCGTGTGGCTTCTCGACGTCACTTGAAAAGGAGGAGTTTTGCTACGTGTTACCATGGCAAGTCCGCCCACACATATTTCAGGTGAAAAACAAGACCGCATATTGAGTTAGCGCACTTTACTTATCTACTTATTGTTATTGGGATCCAGCAAGCTTATACGCATTGATAGGGTTGTTATTTGTAAAATTCGAATTGGATACGAAACCATACTTTTTAATGTGGGCATATTCGCATATTCGTCATATTTTCTTGAATATCAAATAAAACGATGCTGATTATTATTAAAAAAAAAAATCAATACTATAGAAAAAAAGTCCTCTATCTAAATCTCCGGAACAAAGGTTAAATCCCCGAGATTTCAAATGGTCACTACTGAAATTAAAAACACTTAGAGGCAAGCCAACTTTATTTACACAGCGCATAATTAAAAGTACAACATTCAAAAGCATTAGAAATGAACGATGAATCACTTAAACAAGAAATACCAACAGTTTAAAAACCATTTGAATGAAAAAAGAAAAGCAGTGAATAACAAACAGCTGTTGTACATTTTTTTTCAGTGTAGTCGCACGTCAAATTGGGTAGCGAGCTAGTAAATATTCATCCTGCCCTCATATTGAAGGAATACTATGTCTAAAGAGAAATATATATTGTGGAAATAAAATGTTCATAAGTACTGTATTGTACATTGAATAGTAGGTACTTGGCAGGTGCGATTTTTAAAGATATACATTTGAAGAAAAATTGGAAACAAATACCATGTCTAACGAGAAAGCTGTTTTTCAAAACGATCAATATATTGGAAAAAAAATAGGAGTCTGCTTTTTGTGAAAAAAAAGCAACATATTATAAGAGAAGTATATTTTTAAAATGTGTGTTTTCAGTCAGAGAAATCTTTAAAAGAACAAGCCCAGCTGCTAAGCAGCAAAATAGTAACTCAGAGCAACCGAGACTGACTTTTCTTTGCTTTGACTTTTCTTTATCTAAGGACTGGGGCGAGATGAACTTGGACTGCATGGCCGGATAGCAATGCACGCTATTCTAGACAAGAATCATTCAGTAAATGAGGTTGTTATCATTATGTGTTTATTTCTTGGCTAGAGTAGTACGCATTGCTATCCATCTATGCAGTCCGAGTTCATCTCGCCCCAGTCCTTCGATAAAGCTGTTGACGCAGGAAAGTGTGAGCTGGGACCTTGGCCCCGCTGTTGGCGGCGCCCGGCTGCCTCTTTTGTTTTGTCTTGTGATGTGCAATGCTTTGCTGAATGAATAAAATGCAGGCGGGGACGGCTAACCCTAAAATGTTTTTTTTACATCATTCAAAAGTATTAGCAAAAAAAAACAAGACACACCAACATTTTTAACGATTTGAATAAAAAAAAAAAAAACAAATAAAAGCTGTTGTATAATTTATATCATTATTTTCAGTGTAATCACACACCAATAGAGGTAGCGAGCAGGTAAATATTCATCCATCCCTATTTACAATCCATGTCATTGTAATTACCTTTAATAATCAAAATGGGAAAAAAAATACTTTTTTTAACTATGTATTTAGGTTTAAAAAATTCCTATGAATGAGCATTTGCACATTATGGCAGTCAGCTGACTTCATTTGTAGCCACTGGGCAGGTCACATTATCATGAAAAACACAATTAAATATAAGTTAAGAAAAGTCCAGATGTATAGAAAACGCACGACAAGAACACCTATCTTTTATCGCTTCATTGATTACTCTTTTTCTCAACAGCACATTTGTGCTTCTTTGCAAGATACATACTAGGGAATCTTTGACCGCAAATTGAACAGGCAAAAGGTTTCTCGCCAGTGTGGTTTCTTGTGTGTTGTCTTAAATGTGCAGCTTGGGAAAATTCTCTACCACACACCAAACAGGCAAAAGGTTTCTCACCAGTGTGGGTTCTTGTGTGTACTTTTAAGTGGTACTCAAGAGAAAACCTTTGACCACAAATCGAACAGGAAAAAGGTTTCTCACCCGAGTGAGTTTCTGTATGACGCTTCAAGTTTGCTTCTCTATAAAACCTTTGACCACAAACCAGACAAGCAAAAGGTTTCTCACTACTGTGCGTTTGATAGTGTCGTCTCAAGTTTCCGTTTTCAGAAAAGCTTTTACCACATTCCAAACAGGCAAAAGGTTTCTCACCACTGTGGGTTTGTGTGTGACATCTCAGGCGTGCCCGTCTAGAAAATCTTTGTCCACAAACCAAACAGGCAAAAGGCTTCTCATCATTGTGGATTTTTGTGTGCTCTCTTAATGTTCCAGATCGAGAAAATTTTTTACCACACACCAAACAGGCAAAAGGTTTCTCACCAGAATGTGAACGTGTGTGTTGTTTCAAGATTTCATTTCTATGAAATCTTTTACCACAGACTGAACAGGCAAAAGGTTTTTCACCAGTGTGGGTTCTTGCATGTACTCCCATGTAATACTTTCTAGAAAACCTTTGACCACAAACCGAACAGGCAAAAGGTTTCTCTCCAGTGTGCAACATCATATGTTCTTTCAAAGAGGACTCGGAGTCAAAGCTTTTCCCACACAGAGAACATTTCCAACGTTTACTGTCGGTGTGACGCGGCATCTCACCTTCCCACTCTTCATCACTGTCATCTGTGTGAGGAGAGTGTGACGTTGTGTCATCACCATCTGAGATTGGAGCTAACATGCCGTCGGGTTGTGATCCTCCGGCAGGATCGCCATCACTTTCTACTGTCACGGAGATGTTGCTTGGAGGCTCCGCCCCTTCGCTCTCCTCATACTGTCCTTCATCTTCATTCTTCACAAGGACACCAGTCACTGGCAGCTCAGTGAAATCGTCCTCGTCCTTGAAGTATGGAAGCAGCTGCTCCTCCTCTTTGCCACCAGGGGGGTCTAACTCTTCCTCTTTAAAGACAGGCAATTCAGGCTCCTGCTGTTCAGCTCCGAAATATTCTTGACTGGCTTCTGCAGAAAACAAGACACGCACTAAATATGCTGTTCAAAATAAAAAAACACTAGACGGTTGTTGAAAAGCAGTAGCAGGGCAAATGGACAAACCTAATCGGCGTAACACAACACGGGGCTGCATGCAAAGCTTACCCAGCAGTCGACTTTCTTGTCGTTCCTGCTCCTCTTGGACTCCACAAGGCTCCTCTTCCAACTTGACCTTGGTTCCTCTCATTTTCACTCGATGTTGACTCCGCTTTTCCGATGTCAACACAGGCGTCTGCTTTGTTGGCGGCTAGCAAGCTAAGCTAAACAAGGCCCAAAATGTACCGACGAGCCCGAGTACATTTGAAGCGCTAACGAAAATGCAGAAATTTGATTTGGTTGCAGTAGAGTAGCGATGAGTAATCAGTGGCTTCGAAACTTTTTTGGGAATTTAGGACGAAAGCGTTCGTTCAACCCAAGTAGATTAAGGAAAAGCGTTAAGGAGTGGACTACGGCAAGACCAGTTGGACAAATTTAATGTGACGCGAACCCAAGCGACATTCGAGCCAACGTGTTATGTTTTATGTACTATCAGCGTTTATCTTTCATTCAAGTCATGCATATTAAACCCTAAATATGTTTCATAATTCAAAAATGTTTTTTTTCAGTGTACGAGTAGTTTTTCCAACAGTACTTATTATAAACACGGTAATTCAGGTAGTTCCCTGCGACTCGTGACGAATCTGCAGTCAAGAAACGAAAAACATGTCAACAATAAATGTTTCTCTTTCGATTGAGGAAAAAATGGGACATTTAATTCCTTAAATATTCCTCATTGATTATCCGCCCACAAAAATACCAAAACGTTCGACTAGAAAACAACCCTTGTCAACGTTTCTTCTCCTAATCAGCCACCTCCACATGATCACGCCTGGCCACACGCCTACTTCCGGTTCACGTTAGTTAAAAAATAAAAACACTGCCACTAAGTAGTTCGAGGTATAACAATTCAATGCAACTCAAGGCGACATTACACTCCCACTCAGTTATGTAAAGTTTTGAAATAAAGTATATATTTTCACATTCTATTATGACAATGATAATAATTTACACTTAGAACGCTACACGTGATAACTTCATTACATTTGGAATGAGAAAACTTTAGTCACACAGTGCACAATTTTTATTTAAAAGCATTAAAAAAGCAAAGAATCGCTTTAATACTAATATTTTGAAAACACTGTAATTAAAAAAACATTCAAGATATATAGAAAATATACAAGTACTGTACAACTATTATTCATTATTCAATCATCATTCATTCAATATTCATTATTCAACCATTACTTATCACTTTCTCAGCAACACAAAAATGACCGTACACAAAAAAAAGAGCTTTTCCTTGAAAACAAATGTTAAAATGATATCATATCCAGCTTTACTGATCACTGTTTTTGTCCACAACACACTTGTGGTTCTTTGCTCCAGATTTACTTTGGAATCTTTGACCGCAAACTGAACAGGTAAAGGGTTTCTCACCAGTGTGCGTTCTTGCATGCACCTTTACTTCTTGCTTTGTTCTGTATTCCTTCCCACAAACGTAACAGGCAAAAGGTTTCTCACCAGTGTGGTTTCTTGAGTGTACTTTTAGGCTTTCACTACAAGTAAACCTTTGATCACAAACTAAACAGGGAAAAGGTTTTTCATCAGTGTGGATTCTTGTGTGCATTCTCAAGTGATAAGTCTGACGAAATCTTTTCCCACAAACCGAACAGGCGAATGGTTTCTCACCAGTGTGGATTTGTGTGTGACGTTTCAAATGTTCCCGCGCAGAAAACCTATGACCACAAACCAAACAGGCAAAAGGTTTCTCACCGGTGTGGGTTTGTGTGTGTCTTTTCATGCTCGCATCTTGAGTAAATCGTTGACCACAAACGGAACAGGCAAAAGGTTTTTCACCAGTGTGGATTCTAATGTGACGTCTCAAGTTTACGTTAATAGAAAATCTTTTACCGCACACCGAACAGGCAAAAGGTTTCTCACCTGTGTGGGTTCTCTTGTGTCGTCTCAGGATTCCGCTTATAGAAAATCTCTTACCACAAACCAAACAGGCAAAAGGTTTCTCACCTGAGTGGGCTTTTGTGTGTATAATTAAAAATTGCTTTGAAGATAATTTTTTGCCACAAATAGAACAGGCATAAAGTTTCTCACCAGTGTGGCATCTCATATGTCTGTTCAAATTGCCTTTTGAGCAAAAAACTTTCCCACACTTAGAACATTTCCAACCTTCGCTGTCAGTGTGATATGCCATTGTAACTTTATCCTCGTTGTCATCAGTGTGAGACGAGTGTGATGTTGTGTCTTCACCATCTGACATTGGAGCTAACCACCCGTCGTCTGGTTGTGATCCTCCGCCGTGCTCACCATCAATTTCTGTTGCCAGTTGTTGACTGGAGATGTTACTTGTAGGCTCCACCTCCTTGTTCTCCTCATACTGTCCTCCATCTTCACTCTTCACGTGGATACCAGTCACTGGCACCTCTGTGAAATCTTCCTCCTCTTTCATGCAGTATGGCAGATGCTCCTCCTCTTCGCCACTAGGGGGCTCCGACTCCTCCTCTTTAAGGCCTGGCAACTCGGGCTCCTGCCATTCAGGACCAGGATTTTCTTCACTCATGTCTGCAGAAAAACAGACACATTTTGTTTAGTAAACACAGTGTGACTAAAGTGGCTATTTTATAAGGCTACGAGGCATTGACTCTTTAAAAAAAAAATCAAATGATCATTTATCCTTCTTTTGGACCTGGAAACTCTTTTAGGAAAACAGTCACCTGAGGTCACCATCGGATGCGCACAGTTCACATTTTGGCATGTCAACAAAGTGAAATCCGACGTGTCCAGGAAAAAACACACACACACACACACACACACACACACACACATGAAGGTTGTTGAAAAGTAGTGACTTAGTAAAGTGACAAACCTAGTCGGCGTAAGACAATTCGAGGCTGGATGTAAAGCTTGTCCAGCAGTCGACTTTTTAGTTGTTCCTTCTCCTCTTCGGCTTCACAAAGCTGTTCTTCGTACTTGACTTTAGTTCTTCTCATGTCACCGGATGTTTACGACGCTTTGCACTCACACTTGACGTCAGCTGAGACAGCTAGCAAGCAAAGCTAAGCTAAACTAAGCTAATGAAGGCCGAGATGTTCCAACGAGCCTGTGTTGACCTAAATCGCACACAAACATGAAGATTTTGTACATAATTACAACAAAGAAGCGATGGAAACTCGGTTGCTTCTAAACTATCTGTTCGAATTCAGGAGGAAAATGTTCGTTTAACCCGAATAGATTCAGGAGAAGCGCTACTACGGCAAATCCTCTTGGACAAATTTAGTGAACGAGCATTCAATTGAAATTTGCCTAAGTTTAGTTAGTTTCACTTTTGACGGTGTATTAAAAATGACGTATTATAGCATAAATTATTTACATAAAACAATATTATAAGTAATTGTGTTAATATAGCAATAATCACTCGCGTGGTAGTAAAGTTTGGTTGAGTGGACTTGCCGTAGAACTCACGTCAGAAACGACTCTTCGGCCAACCTCTTTCAGTTTCTTGAAATTATTCATCCTTAATTGGAGTGGAATATACTTGATTCTCGGCACTCGCCCTCCATCGCTACTTTATTGCAGTCAACTCATAGTCATATAAACCTTTTATTAAACTAATAAAAAAAACTTTCATCTGTGTCACATGAAAGTTTTACATTCAAGTAATGCTATCGATGAAGCCAAAAAAAATCAATGTAGCTTGTCCTAATCACAAATGATAAGGTTGGACTTTTTTTGTATCGAAGTTTATTGATCGCATCATCTTGCGATGCTTGGGAGAGTACAGCACTTGCTTAGATCTTCTGCGTGCGCAGCAAAGCAGTGAGATAATGTTTATTAGGAGAAAATCAAAACACGTCCGCCTTGGCTGAGAGCCAAGGAAATCAGACAAAAAAAAGGAGCAAGTACACCTATCATTCATGACTTATATGGTTGACTACCAAAAATGATATTGTGCACAAGAGAGATGTGCTTTCTTTGGATATAAATGCAAAAATGACATTATATACAGATTCACTTATCACTTCTCTTTTCAACAGCACACTTGTGCAGCTTTGCCTGATATTGAGTTTGAAAGCTTTGATCACAAACTGAACAGGGAAAAGGTTTCTCATCAGCGTGGATTTTTGTGTGTCGTCTCATATCTCCCTTTCTCAAAAATCTTTGACCACAAAGGGAGCAGGCAAAAGGTTTCTCACCGGTGTGGGTTTTTGAGTGACGTCTCATGTTTCCATGATGGGAAAACTTCAGACCGCAAACCAAACAGGCAAAGGTTCTCTCAGTTGTGTGATTTTTTGTGTGTGCTTTAGAGTTTTTCTGCAGAAAAGATCTTTGACCATAATTTGAACAAAGAGATGGTTTCTCATCAGCATGGATTCTTGTGTGTCGTCTCATGTCTCCCTGTCTCAAAAATCTTTGGCCACAAAGGGAGCAGGCAAAAGGTTTCTCACCAGTGTGGATTTTTGAGTGACGTCTCATGTTTCCCTGCCGAGAAAACTCTAGACCGCAAACCAAACAGGCAAAGGTTTGCTCACTTGTGTGATTTTCTGTGAGTGCTTTGGAGTTTTTCTGCTGAAAAGATCTTTGACCATAATCTGAACAAACAGAAGGTTTCTCATCAGCATGAATTCGTGTGTGTCGTCTCATGTCTTCCTGTCTAGAAAATCTTTGACCACAAAGGGAGCAGGCAAAAGGTTTCTCACCAGTATGGGTTCTTGAGTGACGTCTTAAGTTTGCCTCACGAGAAAACTTCAGACCACAAACCAGACAGGGAAAGGTTTTCTCACTTGTGTGATTTTTTGTGTGTGCTTTAAAGCTTTTCTGCAGAAAAAATCTTTTACCACAAATGGAACAGGCAAAAGGTTTTTCACCCATGTGGATTTGTGTGTGTCGTGTCAGGTCTCCCCGTTTATTAAACTTGTGTCCACAAACCAAACAGGCAAAAGGTTTCTCACCAATGTGGGTTCTTGTGTGTAATTTTAGGTTTTCCTTTCTCGAATACCTTTGTCCACAAACCGAACAGGCAAAAGGTTTCTCACCAGTGTGCTTTCTTGCGTGAACTTTTAGGTTTTCCTTTCTCGTAAACCTTTGACCGCAAACCAAACAGGCAAAAGGTCTCTCACCAGTGTGGATTCTTGTGTGTACTGTCCAGTCACTATTAAACCGAAATCTTCGCCCACAAACTGAACAGGCAAAAGGTTTCTCACCGGTGTGGCACATGGTATGTCTTTTCAAAAGGAACTTGGAGCCAAAGCTTTTCCAACACTGAGAACATTTCCAACGCTTGCCAATACTGTGAGGTGTCATCTCACCTTCCAACTCTTCATCATCAACATCAGTATGAGAAGAGTGTGACGTTGTGTCTTCACCATCTGAGATTGGAGCAATCCAGCCATCGTCTTGTAATCCTCCACCGTGCTTGCCATTTATATCTGTTGCCACGTGTTCACTGGCGCTTGGAGGCTTCGCCTCGATCTTCTCTTCATCTAGATCTCTTTCACCTTCAGTCTTCCAAAGGACACCGGTCACTAGCAACTCTGTAACGCATGCCGCTTCTTTTATGCATGGCGGCAGGTACTCCTCTTTATTGAAGTTGGGGCATTGCAGCTGCTCCTCCTCCTTGCCACCAGGGGACTCTACCTCCTCCCCTGTAACGCCAGGTAACTTTGGCTCCAGCCACTCGGGACCAAAATCCTTTTCACTCTCATCTGTGGGACACAAGGCACATATGGTTTGACATGAATATTCCATTGAAAACATTGGATAAATTCATAAAGGGGACTTTACATTGAGGATATTCAATGGCATTATCCTGAAAACCCAAGCACCCCTATATCGGAATGGTTCGACCCAAACTATCATTATGCCACATCTGCCAAACAGTTGATGACGGGGAGCAGATCTTTGGGACGTGATCTGTTTATTTGTTTAAAAGCGCTACTTACAACGTGTCGTTTCCTCTACCACATCCTTCTTTTTTCATACAGAAGGATGCCCGTGTGGGCTTTTTTAATCAGTAATGCGGAGCGCTCACCAATGTAACTCAGCAACATTTTCAGATTTTGGAACTAGGTGCACACGCATGACACAGCGCATCATAAAACGCCAAAAACCATAAAACGAGGCTGCTGGTAACTTCAATGGAAGGGCGTGGATTCAGATCCTGCTCAGAACATTTATTTTTATTCGTATTATATTTTTACTATGTTTACATTTTCCCGCAGATAATTAGGAGTTGAAAAGGAATCGCTTTGCGTGTTTATTGATGAACAGGACAGTGAGACAGTTCATCAATTTGCACATAACTTGTGACGAATCTGCAATAAGGAAACAGAAAATATGTCAACAGTCGACCGACATCTGGAATCCTGAGCCAGTTGAACCGGCATAAAAACTAATACAAAATAAGTCACCAGGGCTCACCATCAGATGCACACAGTCCACATTTTGGCATGTTAATAATGTGAAATTGACCTTGCTGAGATAAGATTTTGTTCAAAATAAACACAGAAATAGTTTTGAATTGTTGTGACTAAGGAACGTTACAAACCCAATCGACGTAACACAACTCGAGGCTTCATGCAAAGCTTGTCCAGCAGTCGACCTTCTTGTCGCTCATTCTCCCATTGGGCAATATAGAGTTCCTCTTCGATCTTCACTTTCATTCTTGCGCACGTTTTTCGCTCGATGTTTACGACGCGTTACGCTCGCACTTGCTGCTGAGTCTTCAAACTCGTCTGCATCGTTAGCGGCTAGCAAGCTAAGCTAAACTAGGCTAAGCTAAGCAAGGCCAAAACATTTCAATGAGCTGAATTGACTGAGCTGAGATGACTTGAACCGCGCGCGCAGATGCAAAATTTATATCCGGTTGCAATAAAGTAGCGACGGACAATCAGTTGCTTTGGAACTTTCAGTTTGGAATTTAAAAAGGAAAGAAAAACATTAAAAAAAATGCCCCGCAACGTTTACTGTACGGAAGCCGCACTCGGACAAATGTCAGTGTAGGTTTCTGTGCGCTTTTGTAAAACTCAATAAAGAACGGTGTGTAAGAATTACACCGTTTTTCCTAAAAAATGAATATTTTAAATCATTAAACATGTCAAAAACTTGCAAATAAATATGTTCTTTTTCAAATTAAGTCAAAGTCCAACTTTCCTTTTTCTCATGGCAAAGCTCACTTCAAGAAAATGGGGTAAAGGTTTTGAGAACTGTGTGGGTTGACTACAGTATGTACCCTACGGTGATAACATAAGTATGCGAAAACACGTCATGATAACAAACACATGCGGAATAAACTCCATCTCCAAATTGTTTCACAGTGACTGCGTAATCATTATCTTTTCTTTTGTTTTATTGCTCTTTTGTTTTTAATTCTCTGCATTTGAACCTTTAATTTTGTGTTTTATTTATATGATGTTGTAAAGTGTTTTGAGACTATGCACCATGATGAATTTGCACTTTAAATAAATGGATTTGAACTTTATTTAAAGAGTCCACAATTACAAGTACAATATTCAAAGGCATTAAAAAAATAAAGTTACTGCAATGAAACGTACCAACATTATTTAAACTATTTGAATTGAAAAAACATTGACCGACTGAATCGATCTAATAAGCAAAAAGACATACAAAAAACAAACGACAAATACTTCTATCATTCATCACTTCAATGGCTGAAAACATAAAAAGATAGTGTGCACAAGAAAGATGTATTTTCTTTAGCTGTAAATGCAAAACTGACATCAGATAAAGCTTCACTGATCACGGCTATTCTCAACAGCACACTTGTGCCTTTTTGCGAGGCACTCAGTTTGGAATCTTTGACCACAAAGTGAACAAACAGAAGGTTTCTCACCGCTGTGAATTTTTCTTGTGTGTCGATTCATGCTTGCCTGTCTCGAAAACTTTTGTCCACAGACCAAACAGGTAAAAGGTTTCTCACCAGTGTGGGTCATTATGTGTGTTTTTAAGTGAGTATTACGAGAAAATTTTTTACCGCAAAGCGAACAGGCAAAAGGTTTCTTGCCAGCGTGGGTCACAATGTGTTCTTTTAACCGGGTTTGAAGAAAAAACCTTTTACCACAAAGCGAACAGGCAAAAGGTTTCTCACCAGTGTGGGTCACTATGTGCGCTTTTAACTTAAAATTATAGGAAAATAATTTACCACAAACCAAACAGGAAAACGGTTTCTGACCAGTGTGCGTTCTTGTGTGTCTTGTTACGTCATCCTTTCTAGAAAATCTCTGACCACAAATTGAACAGGCGAAAGGTTTCTCACCAGTGTGGGTCACTATGTGTTCTTTTAATTTACAATTAGAAGAAAATCTTTTACCACATTCCAAACATGCAAAACGTTTCTCACCAGTGTGGGTCATTATGTGTCTTTTTAAGTGAGAATTTTGAGAAAATCTTTTACCACAAACCGAACAGGCAAAAGGTCTCTCACCAGTATGGGTTTTTGTGTGTTCTCTCATAGTTACATTTCTAGAAAACCTTTTACCACAAACTGAACAGGCAAAAGGTTTTTCACCAGTGTGATGTCTTGTGTGATCTCTCATGCAAACCTTCCTAGAAAATCTTTGACCACAAACTGAACAGGCAAAAGGTTTCTCACCAGTGTGGGTCTTTGTGTGCTCTCTCATGTCAGCCTTTCTGGAAAACCTTTTATCACAAACCGAACAGGCAAAAGGTTTCTCACCCGTGTGGCACATCATGTGTCTTTTCAAATGGGTCTTGTAGCCAAACGTTTTCAAACAAAGAGAACATTTCCAACGCTTGCTAATATTGTTAGGTGTCATCTCACCCTCCAACCCTTCATCATCGACATCAGTATGAGAAGAGTGTGATGCCTCTTCACCATCTGAGATTGGAGCTAACCAGTCATCTGCTTCTGATCCTCCACCGTGCTTGCCATTTATATCTGTCGTCACGTGTGGAATGGATCTAGGGGGCTCCGCCTCTTCCTTGTCTTTATCTAGACCTCCTTCCCCTTCAGTCCTCCAAAGGACACCAGTCACTGGCATCTCTGAGACATTTTCCTCTTCTTTTATGCATGGTGGCAGATGCTCCTCTTTCTTGATGTTGGGGTGCTGCAGCAGCTCCTCCGCTTTGACGGTAGGGGGCTCTAACTCTTCTTTTATGCCAGGCAACTTTGGCTCCTCCCATTCCGGACCCAGATATTTTTTACTCACCTCTGTGGGACACAAGACAACATAGTTTAGGTAAGGCAGTTTGTCATAACTTTGATTTTTATATCATATTTAGGGTTTCCAGTTGGTCCATGTGAGCAAAAGAAAGGGTAACCAGTGTTATGACAAAAGAACGCTATAAAATAGTTATTAATTTACATGAATATTTCAGTGGGACATATGTAAAGTTCATAAATGAGATGTGCATTCAAAAAGACAAGCAGGTGAGAAACTCAGCGCCATTTTACTCTGGTGCTAAAGGGAGGCTACATAAAGTTCCAGCATCACTCAAAGTGAGTGTGGACTTAGCAGTCAAACTGTGAATGTTGGTCATTTTCAAATATATTATGATTTTACCTAATAGGATTTTGCAAAATGGTTGGTTCATAGACCACAAAATGGAGAGACACCTAATTTCAATGGTATTGTAGCAGCAAAAGGCTTACATCTGTTTTTATATTGATTCAAGGGTGAGAAAAGCAGCGGGTCTTGTCCTGCAATCCCGTGGGAAACATTGCCATCTAGAGGCAAGAAAGCGCACTTGCAGGCGTTTAAGGTGGAAGGAAAAGCTGAATTCTCGGGATCGCGACCCTGAAGCCGACCTCAGCGTCGACCATAACACGCGTACAGTCTACATTTTGGCAGTTCATTCATGTGAAATTGATCGTGTTCGCCTTTTCAAAATAAACACAGAAATTTCGTTGTAAAGTAGGGACTGAGCAAAGTAACAAACCCAATCGGCGTAACACAACTCGAGGGTGCATGCAAAGCTTGTCCAGCAGTCGACCCTCTTGTTGCTCCTTCTCCTCTTGGGTTTCACAAAGTTCCTCTTCGATCTTCACTTTCATTCTTGTGCACGTTTTTCGCCTGATGTTTACGACACTTTACGCTCGCGCTTGATGTTGTTAGCAACTAGCAAGCTAAGCTAAGGTAAACGAGGCCAAAACGCGTCAACGAGTCTGAGATGACTTGAACCGCACACGGAGATGCTATAGAGTAGCGACGGATATTTCAGTCGCTTCGGAACCTTTCAGATCGAATTCAATTCAGAAATCAAAACTAAAACATGTGTTGGAGACTGCGGTCAAGCAGTTATCCATGTGGGTAGACGAAGTAAAGCCAACCGCTACTCACTTTTTTGTCATAGGCATTACGGTAGAGGATGGTCCACTTGAGGCGCTCATCTCCTTCAAAATAAAAGATATCCGCTTTGCCTACATGGACGTGAAAACGTCGGGTTGGAAATGACATTAACTGATTTGTACCGTAGTTGTAGCGACTGACGGGCGATCATTTGCTTCGGAATTTACAGATTGGAATCAGTTCAGCAAATGACTCACAGATCGACTGATCTTGCCTGACACCATCTCAATTTGCATATTCAATTCAATTCCAAAAGATTAGATTAGCGTATGGAAAGGATCAGATCCACAAATTTAGAGGACAGGTTCAAAGACCTTGCACTGGCAAGTTATCAATTCGTAAACTCAACAAAATTTTGAAGACAATCACAACCCACCTCCATTACAGTTTCTCTGAATAATCTGCGGTCACTCCAGGTGAGCCACAAGGATCTTGTTAGGTTCAAGCAACCTAGAACATTCAATAAACAACAAACAGGAGGAAGACAACAAGGTTTTCTTTCTTTCAAGGAGACCTTCTCAGATCTCCTTCCGGTCGGGTTACAGATCCTCTCCGCTCCCCATTTATTCATTATGGGATGAATAAATGTTTTATTGCCACTTACCTTCCCTGCATTTGATCATTTTACCATGTATTTTATTTGCATCATGTTATAAAGTGTATTGAGACCATGCACCATGTTTTTAACGAAACGTACCAACATTTTGAAAGTATTTGAATTACAAAATACATTGAACAATAGAAGCAATCTAACGGCCCTAATACACTATCTAGTTTGAATGAAGGCACTTTACGTAAAAATAAATCACTGCTTTTCGATAGAATGACAAAAAAGATGACTTGCCATGTGAAAATGGGCTTGGGGAAGCACACACTTGGCTACAGCACGAGTTCAGAATTCTGTTTTTGACGGGCTTTTCTTGTCTAGGTGCGACAAATGAAGAATAAAATAGATGTATGTACAAGAAAGATGTATTTTATTTAAACATAAATGCAAAAATGCCATCATATACAATTTCACTCATCGCGGCTAATCTCAACAGCACACTTGTGCCTCTTTGCGAGGTACTCAGTTTGGAATCTTTGACCACAAAGTGAACAACTAGAAGGTTTCTTACCATTGTGGGTTCTTGTGTGTCTTATTACATCATCCTTTCTAGTAAATCTTTGCCCGCAAACTGAACAGGCGAAAGGTTTCTCACCAGTGTGGGTCGCTATGTGTTGTTTTAAGTGGGAGTTACGAGAAAAACTTTTACCACATAATGAACATGCAAATGGTTTCTCACCAGTGTGGGTAATTACGTGTCTTTTGAAGTTGGAATAATAAGAAAAGCTTTGACCACAAACCGAACAGACAAAAGGGTTCTCACCAGTATGGATCATTTTGTGTTGTCTCATGTAAATCTTTCGAGAAAACCTTTTACCACAAACCGAACAGGCAAAAGGTTTCTCACCAGTGTGTGTTCTTGTATGTTCTCTCAAGTCACCCTTTCTAGAAAACCTTTGACCACAAACCAAACAGGCAAAACGTTTCTCACCCGTGTGGGTTCTGGTGTGTCGTCTTAAATATACAGCTTGAGAAAATCCTTTACCACACACCGAACAGGTAAAAGGTTTCTCACAAGTGTGGGTTCTTGTGTGTTCTCTCATGTCACCCTTTTCAGAAAACCTTTGACCACAAACCAAACAGGCAAAAGGTTTCTCACGAGTGTGGGTCAATAAGTGTGTTTTCAAGCGGTATTTTCGAGATAATCTTTTACCACAAACCAAACAGGTAAAAGGTTTCTCATTAATGTGGGTTCTTGTGTGTTCTATCAATAATGCCTTGTTGGAATATCTCAGACTACAAACTGAACAGGAAAAATGTTTAGTGTGAGTTAATTTGTGTTCTTTCATGCTATCCTTTCTAGAAAATCTTTTACCACAAACTGAACAAGTAAAAAGTTTCTCACCGGTGTGGGTCAGTATGTGGCTTTGTAGGTGGTACTTTTGAGAAAATCTTTTATCACAAACCGAACATGCAAAAGGTTTCTCACCAGTGTGGCACATGAAATGTCTTTTCAAAAGGGACTTGGTGCCAAAGTTTTTATCACACTGAGAACATTTCCAACGCTTGCTAATAGTGTCAAATGTCATTTCACCCTCCCACTTTTCATTTTCAACATCAGAGATTGGAGCTAACCAGCCTTCTACTTGTGATCCACCACCGTGCTTGCCATTTCTATCTGTCGTCACATGTTGACTGGAGCTAGGAAGCTCCGCCCCCAGACCTCCTTCCCCTTCAGTCTTCAAAAGGACATCAGTCACTGGCACCTCTGAGACATCTGCCTCTTCTTTTATGCATGGTGGAGGCTGCTCCTCTTTATTGATGTTGGGGTGCTGCAGCAGCTCCTCCTTTTTGCCACTAGGAGGCTCTAACTCATCCCCTTTAACGCCCGGCAACTTTGGCCCCTCCCACTTGGAACCAAGCTCTTTTTCACTCACATCTGTGGGACACAAGACACAATTTTTTTTAGTTGACGTCAATTTGACATGACTTTGCTGTTTGTATATCATATACAGGGTTGGCAGATGGCCCATGTGAACGAAAGAAAGCAAAACCAGTATTACGAAACAAGAACTCTTATACTTATTAATGTAAGTGAACATTTCTTTGAAACATATGCAACATATTAGGTCAGAAAGTCATTATCCCACGTTAATGATTTCTTTTTGAGAACAGTACAGTGATCCCCCTACTTCGCGGTTAATGGGGGGTGTCAACAAGCAGTTGTGTCCGCAAGGTTAACTATGCGTGCGCCTCCTTCGTATTTTTTTATTATCTCCTGCTTGGTTTCTATTGTCATCATCCTCTTACGTCTTCCTTTACCGCCCCTTGCAATTTTAGAAGCCATGTCTAACAGATAAAGTTTGCAAAGTCTTCACAACACACCGACCAGCTGTGCCATCAAGCTGAGACCGTGACTGTGACCTTAATCGACCAATAGCATATCGGCATCTCCATGACTGAGACCGTGACTGTGACCTTAATCGACCAATAGCACATCGGCATTTCCGTGACTTAGACCGTGACTGAGACCGCGACTGTGACCTTAATCGACCAATAGCACATCGGCATCTCCATGACTGAGACCGTGACTGTGACCTTATAAGACCAATAGCATATCTGTGATCTCGTGATATGCGAGTAAAGTTGATTTGTTGATGCAGCTAAGCGAAAACAATAGTTCGAACACACTGACCGGTATATTGGGTGGGTCGTAAGACGAAAGATTTGTGCATAAGAGGGGGACAAAAAAACGCCGCGGTCCATGTCGCAAGATGAAAAATACATAAAACGGGGTTCGTAAACCGGGGCCAACTGTATGAGCTTACGTTGTTTCACTACGTCACTTTAACGAGCCGAATGACGCACAGAGAACGTAAAACAGGAAACGGAAATGCAACGCGACCCGACAAATTAAAAGAATGCATTTCAAAATAAGATAAAAGTCACGAACTCTAACGCTTGAAGATTTCTTAACATATTTATTAACTAATATTACTTATTTGATGAATATAGTACTGTATAATGTGCGTTTTTCATTTTTTTTTCCATTTTTGCACATTTTTAAAAAATTTTTATTTAGAAATCTTTTTAATTTTTCTTGCAAAAACCCGCGAAGTACTGAGACCGCGATATCTGACACCGCGAAGTAGGAGGGATCACTGTATATGACTTTGATCCCATAGAAGGCCACTTTATGTTGATCATTCTTTGAAGCGGGAGGAAGTCTGAGCACCATAAACCCTGACTGATATCTTCTCTTGAAGGCCACACTTCGCCTTTTGCCCATGGTGGAATGTTGGTCGGGGGCGCCATCTGTTACTTTTGGAGGTGCCAACTTGTCTTTATTTCTCCTGGGCCAAGAGTATATCTGCTTTATACTGACATTACGTCGTCTCAATCTGTATTAGAATAACACAGTTCCATGTACACACTAATTTATTGATGTATTGAATAAGAAAAATATGAATTTCCTTCACATGTCAATAATGTGAAATAGTCCGTGCGCAACTTTAGTTCAAAATAAACACAGAATTATTGTTGAAAAGTAGAGACTAAGCAAAGCGACAAACCTATTCGGCGTAATGCAACCCGAGGTTGCATGCGGAGCTTGTCCAGCAGTCGATCTTCTTGTCGCTCCTTCTCTTTGACTCCACTTGGCTTCTCTTCGATCTCCACTTTCATTCTTGCGCACGTTTTTCGCTCGTCGTTCGCGACACTTTACGCTCCCACTTGATGCCTCCTGTGTCTACAAACGCGTCTGCTTTGGTATCGGCTAACAAGCTAAGCTAAGCAAGGCCAAAGCGTTTCAACGAGCGCGTGATGACTTTGTTCTTCCGAGGCATTAAAGGGCCGTCGACTGGAAGTGCTTATCTCCTTCAAAATAAAAGACATCACTTTGCCGATACTAACGTGAAAACGTCGATTTGGAAATGATATTAACTGTTAACATTCTAACGTTGGTTGTTGTGAGGTTAGTGGAAGCCTGCGGAGGACAACAGAGAATCGTACAAAAAAATCACGAGTACTCGCTAGTCCTCACAACATTATTAATTGTGTGTTCAAAGAGATATTGCAAAAACTCCATTTTGCCTAATCAACACGCAATGAAATTTGTCGTGTTGTGGCAAGACGAAGAAACACACGATGCTGTTCTAGTATACGTCTTTATTCTTTGCCTGCCATCACAAAACAACAAAACAACAGAGCGTCTACTTAACGGCGTTTTCTTCCCTTCCCTTAAATTCCGAACTGAAAGTTCCGAAGCTCGTGATTGTCCGTCGCTTCAACTTCAACTCAGTTAATGTCGTTTTCAAGCCGACTTTTTCACGTCCTCGTAGGCAAAGCGGAAATCTTATTTTGAAGGGGACACACGCCTCTAGTCTACGGTCCTTTATGACTCGGATGGAAAAGTTAGTAGCGGCTGCCCCTACTTCGGATTCCGGCGTGGAGGACGAATTGCTTTCAATTTATGAGCTGAATTTGATCGGAGCGTTCCGAAGCAACTGATTGTCCGTCGCCTTTTATTGCAATCGAATACAAATTTCAAGTCATCTCTGCATTGATTAGCTCAGTTTAGCTTAGCTTAACTTGCTAGCCGCTAACAAAGCAGCCACGTTTTTGAACTCAGCAGGCATCACATGCAAGCTTAAAGTGTTGTAAACTCGAGCTAAAGACGTGCGCGAGAATGAAAGTGAAGATCGAAGAGGAACTTTGTGAAATCCAAGAGAGGAAGGAGCGACAAGAAGGTCGACTGCTGGACAAGCTTCACATGCAGCCTCGTGTTGCGTTACGCCGATTGGGTTTGTTACTTTGCTGAGTCACTACTGCAATATTTCTGTGTTCATTTTGAAAAGAACGGCGTATTGTTTTATGATGTCATAAAAAAAATCAAAGGAATTTCCATAATTTGCAACATACTGCCACAAAGGCGAGTGTCATTTTAATTGATGTGGTAATTGAGTTGATCATACAATTTTGCACACATATGATCAACATAGTGTGCTTCTAATTGATCATAATCGGAATTTTTTCTCAAAAAGTAATCGTGACTTTCTGATCTAGGGGTATCAGGATAATGATATTGAATAGCTTCGTGACTATAAAACCTCCTGAATGAATTTCCCATATGTTTTCTTGAAATATTCACGTAATTTAATGTATAATTATATCGTTTGTGCTTCGTAATACTGGTTTGGATCATCTGGCAACCCCAAACATGATAGACAAAAAGCAAAGTCACGACGAACTGCCCTAACATATTGTCTTGTGTCCCACAGATTTGAGTGAAAAAAATCTTGGTCCTGTGTGGGAAGAGCCTAAGTTGCCTGGCATAAAAGAAGAGTTGAAGTGCCCTAGTGGCAAAAAGGAGGAGCTGCTGCAGCACCCCAACATCAAGAAAGAGGAGCGTTTGCCACCATGCATTAAAGAGGAGCAGTTAGAGCCCCCCATTGGCAAAAAGGGGGAGCTGTTGTATGTCTCACAAATGCCAGTGACTGGTGTCCTTTTTAAGACTGAAGGTGAAGGAGGTCTAGATAAAGAGGAGGAGGCGGAGCCTCCGAGCTCCAGTCGACTCGCCACAACAGAAATAAGTGGCAAGCACGGTGGAGAATCGCAAGCAGATGACTGGTTGGCTCCAATCTCAGATGGAGAAGGCACAACGTCACACTCTTCTCGTACCGAAGATGAAGAGTGGGTGGCTGAGATGACACGTAACACTCACAGTAAGCCTTGGAAATGTTCTCAATGCGGGAAAGCGTTTGGTTCCAAGCTCCTTTTGAAAAGACATATGATATGCCACTCGAGCGAGAAACCTTTTTTATGTTCGGTTTGTGGTAAACGCTTTTCTCAAAAAACCTTATTAAGAAGACACACAATTATCCACAGTGGTGAGAAACCTTTTACATGTTCAGTTTGCGGTCGGAGATTTGCTAGAAAGGACGGCTTGAAAGAACACGCAATAATCCACACTGAGAAGGAGCGTTTTTCCTGTTCAATTTGTGGTGAGAAATTTTCTAGCAAGGCTTTACTAATAGAACACATAGAAATCCACATTGGTGAGTCTACAGGAGTTAACATTCAAGCGCACATAATTCACACTGGTGAGAAACCTTTTGACTGTTCAATTTGTGGTAAAAGGTTTCCTCATAATCGCAACTTACAAAAACACATAAGAAGCCACGCTGGTGAGAAACCTCATATCTGTTCGATTTGTGGTAAAACATTTGCCAGAAAGAGTTACATGAACGAACACATTATGACCCACACTGGTGAGAAACCTTATGCCTGTTCAGGTTGTGGTAAACGTTTCATTCGAAAGCATTACCTTACAGTGCACGCGAAAAAGTACTGTGGTGAGAAACCCTTTATGTGTTCATATTGTGGTAGGAAATTCTCTAGCAAGGCATTACTAACAGAACACTCAGGAATCCACGATGATGAGCCTAGAAGAGTTAACATTCAAGAATACATAATGATCCAAACTGGTGAGAAACCTTTTGTCTGTTCAATTTGTGGTAAAAGTTTTCCTCGTAGGCGTTACTTAAAAAAACACATAAGAAGGCACGCTGGTGAGAAACCTTTTACCTGTTCGGATTGTGGTAAAGCTTTTTCTAGAAAGATTTACTTGAGCGAACACATTATGACCCACACTGGTGAGAAACCTTTTGCCTGTTCAGGTTGCGGTAAATGTTTTACTCGAAAGCATTACCTAAATGTCCACAAAAGAAAGTACTGTAGTTAGAAACCCCTTGCCTGTTCAGTGTGTGATCAAAGATTTCAAACTGAGGATCTTGCAATGATGCACAAGTGTGCTGTTGAGAATGGCCGTGATCAGTGTCATTTGAACTCCCGTGTAAAGGGGCAGTGTGTAAGAGTTAGACCAGGGGTCTCCAAACTCGGTCCTCGGGCCATCGCACTGCATGTTTTCCAGGTTTCTAAATTTGACACACTATCCCTTTAAAGAAAATATATCTTTCTTGTGCAGACTGTCCTTTTTTGGTTGTCAGACATTGAAGGCATGAAAGACTGGAGTAGTTGTTTTGTTTACATTTGGACTATTCTTTCCCTATTTTTGGTTGAGTTTGTATTGAAAATGTGATAAACTACCAAGTTGCTATAAATTACGGCGGCTGCCATATGTAAATGCTCATGAATTGGCAATGCTCTTTTTTTTCATCTAAATGTAGTTATCATAGTGAATTTGTTATCCTTTTTGTTACCAAATGTAATTACAACGACATGTAAGTATTTTCTTTTAATACAGAAATTGTGGCCTTTTTCACCATGTACTGTGTTCCTTCATTTTTCACGCCTAAAGGAGACCAGAAAACCTCTGCAAAAACTGAAATCCTTTAAGTCATGCCCATTTCCACATGACAAGTCATCTTTGTTGTCACTCTGCCCCCCCCCCCATGCAAGTTCTGCACATTTGTCGGTCACAAGCTCACAACATGAGATTCTGGTAGGGTCCTTGCCTGACAC
Source organism: Hippichthys cyanospilos (assembly GCF_059441005.1). Classification (NCBI taxonomy): domain Eukaryota; kingdom Metazoa; phylum Chordata; class Actinopteri; order Syngnathiformes; family Syngnathidae; genus Hippichthys; species Hippichthys cyanospilos. Next base: position 17,714,049 of record NC_142383.1, on the reverse strand, counting down.
CCTTATATAGTGCCAGATGTAGAAAAGAAGTGGTTGAGCTTTAAGCAAAATTGCCTTCATTCAGACAAGATTTTGTTGTTTTATTGCTTACTTCATTTGCTCAATTATAAAATGTCATCTGCTCAGGGAAGTGAAGAAAATTGTTCTTTTTTTTTTGTAATTCAAATAATTTAAAAATGTCAGTACATTTCCTTACAGTGCTGTTTTTTTTTTAAATGCATTTAAATGTTGTTATTGTGCACTGCCTGAATAAAGTTGAAACAATTTATTTTAAGTGCAAATTCACTACGGTGCATGGTCTCAATTCACTTTACAACATAATACTATAAAAACACGTAATACAAGGATCAAATGCAGAGAAAATAAACAGGTGAGTGACGCGACCAAACCGGGTAGTATGCACCAAACCAAACTTCACAACTGAAAGTATTACGCACGTCATTCTGGCACTTCCTTGCGTTTCGAATGACTAGCAACAAGAAATCAAGCAAGGAAGCGTCAACCACTAACATAGCGCAACCCTAACCCAGAACAATACAACCAAAGCAGGCAAAATAAACCCCAAACCACAAAGACAAGCGCCTCACCAATTGACACACACCGGTCCAATACGCAGCTGACCTCGGGATGTAGCGAGCCAAAGTTGCGCCTACAATTCCAGTCTTTGTAAATACCTTTTACGCAATAAGGGGAATAAAACACACGTTTTATTCAGTATTCTGTAAAAATACGGACATAGGTTTTTATTGGAAATGTACACAATACGGCAGCTAAATTTCTTCCCTTTTTCCGAACTGGAAGTTCCGAAGCAAGTTGTCCGTCGCCACAACAACAACGTCCATATAGGCAAAGCGGAAGTCTGTTATTTTGAAGGGGATGAGCGCCTCTCGTGAACTGCCCTTTACCGTAATGCCCAGGATGAAAAAAGTTAGTAGCGTTGGCTTTACTTTATTTCTTTTGGCTTCTGAACTGAATTCGATCTGAAAGTTCCAAAGCAACTGATTGCCCGTTGCCTTTATTGCAATCGAATACAAATTTTGCACCCTCGTGCGCCGTTCAAGTCATCTCTGTCTTCTTAAAACGCTTTGGCCTTGCTTAGCTTAGCTTGATAGCCGCTAACAAAGCAACCGCGTTTGCAAACACAGCAGGCATCAAAGGTCGTAAACTTCGACCGAAAGACGTGCGCAAGAATGAAAGTGAAGATCGAAGAGGAACTTTGTGGAGCCCAAGAGGAGAAGGAGCGACAAAAAGGTCAACTGCTGGACAAGATTTGCATGCAGCCTCGAGTTGTGTTACCCTAATAAGGCCTAAGAAGGGCTGCACAATTAATCGAATTTTATTGTGATCACGATATTGGCTGCCACGATTAATCAAGCGCATCCTCGACTAAATTAACTTTGAAAAAGTCGGCTATACATGTCAAATCAAGCACTTTCTCATTCCAGCAAAGTCACAACAAACTGCCTTAACTAAAACCTTTGAATGTTGTACTTGTAATTGTGCACTGTTTAAATAAAGTTGAAAAAAAGATACTTTATAAATGACGAGTCAATCCATACAATTCGTATGAGTATGACTCTAGATTGTCGTGAGTTTGAATTGTTTGAGTACGACTATAAATAAATGTGATGTTAAATATATAATTTTCGAGATACATTTAACAATCATGATCAGTACAAACACAAGTGAAAAAATTCTCTTGCGATCAAAAAAACACATAAATCCTGGGGGACACTTCAGCACCCAAGGGATCCCCCAAACTGCTTGAAAAAGCTCGGGCCGTCCAAGAAACATACTATACAATAGACTGACGGGAAGAAAGACTGTAACTTTATTTAAACAGTGCACAATTACAACATTCAAGGACATTAAATAAAACAATCACTGTAATGAGATGTACCGACATTTTTCTAAATTCTCAATACAAACACAATCAAAAATAAGGTAAGATAAGTCAAGACATATACAAGACCAACAACAAAGTCACCTAAAATTCTTGACTTCGATGGCAGACAACCAAAAGAGATACAAATCAGATCAGTTATTCTCAACAGCACACTTGTGCCTCTTTGCTAGATCCTCAGTTTGGAATCTTTGACCACAACGTGAACAATCAGAAGGTTTCTCACCAGTGTGGGTTCTTGTGTGTCGTCTCATGTTTCCCTGTGTAGAAAACCTTTGTCCACAAATGGAACAGGCAAAAGGTTTCTCACCAGTGTGGGTCATTATGTGTGTTTTTAAGTGGCAATCATAAGAAAATCTTTTACCGCAAACCAAACAGGCAAAAGGTTTCTCAACAGTGTGGGTTCTTCTGTGGTTTCTCAAACAAAGCCTTCTAGAAAATCTTTGACCACAAACTGAACAGGCAAAAGGTTTCTCACCCGTGTGGGTTGCTTTGTGTTCTCTTAATCGAAAATTAAAAGAAAATCTTTTACCACAAACCGAACAGGCAAAAGGTTTCTCGCCCGTGTGGGTCACCATGTGTTCTGTTAATTGAAAATTAAAAGAAAATCTTTTATCACAAACCAAACAGGCAAAAGGTTTCTCACCAGTGTGTATCATTATGTGCGCTTTTAACTTGGAATTGCGAGAATAGTTTTTGCCACAAACTGAACAGACAAAAGGTTTCTCGCCAATGTGGGTTTGTGTGTGTTGTCTCATGTTACCCTTTGTAGAAAACCTTTTACCGCAAACTGAACAGGCAAATGGTTTCTCACCAGTATGGCATATCATATGTTTTTGCAATTGAAACTTGTCGTCAAATGCTTTGCCACATTGAGAACATTTCCAACGCTTGCTAATAGTGTGAAGTGTCATCTCCCCCTCCCACTCTTCATTTTCAACATCAGAGATTGGCGCTAACCAGCCATCTGCTTGTGATCCTCCACCGTGCTTGCCATTTATACCTGTCATCACATGTTGACTGGAGCTAGGAGGCTCTGCCGCTTTCTCCTCTTCAGCTACACCTGCTTCTCCTTCAGTCTTCAAAAGCACAACAGTCACTGGCCACTCTGAGACATCTCCCTCTTCTTTTATGTATTGTGACAGATGTTCTTCTTGATTGATATTAGGGTGCTGCAGCAGATCCTCCTTTTTGCCAGGAAACCTTGGCTCCTCCCACTTGGGACCAAGCTCTTTTTCACTCATAACTGTGGGACACAAGATGGCATGTCAATAATGTGAAATTGACCGTGCTCAACTACTGATCAAAACAAACATAGAAACATATTTGAAAAGTAGTGATTGGATAAAGTGACATACCCAGCCTGGGTAACACAACTCGAGGCTTCATGCAAAGCTTGTCCAGCAGTTGACCTTTTTGTCGCTTCTTGTCCTCTTGGGCTCCACAAAGTTCCTCTTCGATCTTCACTTTCATTCTTGCGCACGTTTTGGTTTGACGTTTACTTGATGCCTACTGTGTCTGCAATCACGTCCGCATTGTTAGCGGCTAGCAAGCTAAGCTAACATAAACCAGGCCAAAACGCGTCAACGAGCCTGACTTGACTTGAACCGCACAAGAAGATGCAACATTTTTTTTCGATTGAAATAAAGTAGCGACGAACAGTCTTTCGATTAATTTAAAATGGAAAGAAATAAAAACTTTTAAGACACTCGGTCAAGCCGTCTCCTGCTCTGGACAGAAATAAAGCCAGCGCTACTCACTTTTTTTTATCCTAGGCATTACGGTAAAGGTCCGTAGATGAGACCCGCTCATCTCCTTCAAAATAAGACTTCCGGTTTGCCCGCCGACGCGAAACCGTCGGGTTGGATCTTCGTGAGCCTTTTGTTAAGTGGACCAAAGTATACTTTTAAATTGGCTAGAAAACCGTGCTAGGGCAAAATAGCAGGCTCTTTCTTGGTTCCAGTCATATCTTTCTAATAGATCAAAAACAGAACTGATAAAAGTTTGGGCCGGACTACTGTAATGTCCTTTTTCCAGTCGTTGTCTTTCCAGTTATACAAAAACAAGCCTTCAGCTCTTCAGAACTAAGCTGCAAGAAAACTTATTCAAACATTTGATCTTTTCATTATGCATTTTCATTGTCTTATGCTGTAAGGAGTATTGAGACCATGCACAATGGTGATTTTGCACTTCAAATAAATGGATTCAACTTTATTTAAACAGTGCACAATTGCAAGTACACCATTCAAAGGCAATCAAAAACAATCACTGTAATGAAACATATCAACATTTTGAAACTATTTGAACGAACAATTTTTCCGGTGCTCATTAGGTGCGAAAAGGAACACAGAATTGAAAAAAAGCCACAAATTATGTATTAAACGTAGATTTGTGTCCATCCTTGTTTACAATACATGTTCTTGTAATTACCTTTCGTATTAAGAAAAAAAAAAACAATTTCAACTATACATTCAGGTGAAAAACAAGGGCATTGTCAATTCATTGGCATTAACACACAAAAAGACGCAGGCCTAACTCCTATCGTTAATGAATTCAATGGCTGACAACCAAAAAGATAGTTTGCAGAAAAAAAATCATTTTCTTTAGACATAAATGCAGAAATTATATCATATACAGCTTTGTTGATCACTTCTATTCTCAAGAGCACACTTGTGCCTCTTTGCTAGATCCTCAGTTTTGAATCTTTGACCACAAATTGAACAGTCAAACGGTTTCTCACCACCATGGGTTCTTGTGTGTCGTTTCATGCTTCCCTGTCGAGAAAACCTCCGTCCACATATGGAACAGGCAAAAGGTTTCTCACCAGTGTGGGTCCTTATGTGTGTTTTTAAGTGGCTAGCATAAGAAATTACTTTACCACAAAACAAACAGGCAGAAGGTTTCTCACCAGTGTGGGTTTTTCTGTGGTTCCTCAAATTAAGCCTTCGAGAAAATCTTTGACCACAAATTGAACAGGCAAAAGGTTTCCCACCAGTGTGGGTCACTATGTGTTCTTTTAATTGAAACTTATAAGAAAATCTTTGACCACAAATCAAACAGGCAACAGGTTTCTCAGCCGTGTGGGTCATTGTGTGTTCTTTTAATTGAAAATGATAAGAAAATGTTTGACCACAAACCAAACAAGCGACAGGTTTCTCAGCAGTGTGGGTCATTATGTGTGCTTTTAACTTGGAATTGCGAGAAAATGTTTTACCACAAACCGAACAGACAAAAGGTTTCTCGCCAGTGTGGGTTTTTGTGTGTTGTCTCATGTTACCCACTGTAGAAAACCTTTTACCACAAATTGTACAGACAATAGGTTTCTCGCCCGTGTGAATTTTAGTGTGTTGTCTCATGTTACCCTTTGAAGAAAACCTATTACCACAAACCGAACAGGCAAAAGGTTTCTCACCAGTGTGGCAAATCATATGTTTTTTCAAAACGGACTTATAGCCAAATGCTTTGCCACACTGAGAACATTTCCAACGCTTGCCTACAGTGCGACGTTTCGTCTCACCCTGCCTCTCCTCATCTTCGACATCAGTATGAGAAGAGTGTGACGTATCTTCACCATCTGAGATTGGGGCTAACCAGCTTTCTGCTTGTGATCCTCCACCGTGCTTGCCATTTATTTCTGTTGTCTCGTGTTGACCGGAGCTAGGAGGCTCCACCTCTTTCTTGTCTTCATCTTGACCTCCTTCAACATCAGTTTTCAAAACAACAACCGTCACTGGCAACTCTGAGAAATCTCCCTCCTCTTTTATGCATGGGGGCAGATGCTCCTCTTTCTTGATGTTGGGGTACTGCAGGAGCTTCTCCTCTTTGTCCCAAGGGGTCTCTAACTCCTCCTTCTTAACGCCCGGCAACTCTGGCTCCTCCCACTTGAGACCAAGCTCTTTTTCACTCATGTCTGTGGGGCACAAGAACACATGGGTTAGTCATGACTTTGCTGTATATGATATTTAGGGTTGCCAGAAGATCCATGTGAGCAAAACACAGGAAAACCATTACTATGAAGCAAGAACTAGAATCAGAACAAGAATCAAATATTTATTAACATATGTGAATATTTCAGTAAAACGTGCAGTCATTTCAAACGCCGTGTGTTTGTTTTCTGTGCAGTCAAAATGTCATTATTAGGCTTCTCACACCAAATTCATGACGATCAGATTTTCCAAAATGGGTCTCATTTGACAGCTAGCAAGATGAAGAGTGTGAAACAGGTGAGCAACTCAATGCCATTTTACTCTGGTGCTAAGGGGAGGCTGCTGAAAGTACCAAAATCACCTAAAGTGAGTGTGGACTTAGCAGTCAAAATGTCAGTGTTGGTCATTTCAAACCAAATTTATTATGAGTTTGGCTATTCTGTTTTTTTAATGTTCGGTTCATAAATCATGAAACAAGAGAGACACCTAACACCAATTTGTCATTGTAATAGGAGGAGAACGTTTAAATCTGTTTTGATAATAGTACAAGAGTGAGAAAAGCTGAGGTTTGTGTCATGCAATCCCGGGGGCTGCATTGCCACCTAGAGGCGAAAGAGCGCACTTGCAGGCTTTTAAAGTGAAATGAAAAGCTGAATTTTGCCAACTTCAGCGTCGTCCTTCAGACGCACTCAGTCCACATTTGGTCATTTGGCGAATGTGAAAACGACCGTGCTTAACTTCCTTCCAAAATAAACACATTATTGTTGAAAAGGGGAGACTAAGCAAAGTGACAAACCTATTCGGCGTTAGACAACTGCACGTGGCATGCAAAGCTTGTCCAGCAGTCGGCTTTCTTGTCGCTCCTTCTCCTCTTGGGCTTCACAAAGTTCCTCTTCGATTTTCACTTTCATTCTTGCGCACGTTTTTCGCTCGATGTTGACGACATTTGACGCTCGCACTTGATACCTGTTGTACATACAAACGCGTGTTGTTAACGGCTAGCAAGCTAAGCTAAGATAAGCTAGGCAAGGCGAAAGTTTCAACGAGACTGATATGACTTGAGCTACACACGAAGTTGCAAAATTTGTATTGGATTGCAATAAAGTAGCGTCGGACAATCAGTTGCTTCGTCAGATTGAATTCAGTTGGAAATTTAAAAAGAACAAAAAAACGTTTCGGGAACTGCGATCACGCCGGGAAAGAAGTAAAGCCAGGCCCTACTCACATTTTTCATCCGAGGCATTACGGTAATTGGCCGTAGAAGAGATGCGCTGATCTCCTTCAAAATAAGACTTCCGCTTTGCCGACATTTATGCGAAAACATCAAGTTGGACATGTCATTTACTATTTACATTGTGTTGGAGCCAAAAAGCTTTTTGTGTATTCTAATTTTTTTATATCAAGAGAGTTAAACAAATTGTCTGAAGACATACCAATCTATTATGGTGGGTGGAACCATGGTTGCCATGGTTACATAAATACGTGCCGGTTGGTGATTGGACTCAGGTGCGACAGGGCAAGAGGCAAACAGTTTTCGACCGTGCGTGGTCATTAAGGTACATTTACAGTTTGGTTTGTAACTCGAATTATTGTTTTATCAGGATATTGAAAGGAATGTTGACGAAATAAACGGATTGGCATATCCAACGCAAGGCAAGAGACTATTGACATTATTTGATCCAAACAAAACCTTACCCAGTTGCCCTGCTGTTCAGCCTATAGGCAAAGGCTGTACACATTGTATAGTTCATTGTCAGGCATGAGGAAAACTGTGACTGAGAATCAGTTGTTATCGCGCATGAACATGAGTTGCGGCTTACAGCAGCTCAGGACCACACTTCTTAACTATATACAGTATTTAGATTTTTCTTTCGAAAAAAGGAGAGATCAAACCCAACCACAACTGGGTAAATCTTTTATTTCACACATGGGCATTACAATATTGAAGATAATGGGTTTGGGAGAACTGACACATACGCTACGGTCAACATTGTACACATTCAGTGTACATATAAAACATACATAAACACATACGGCTATCAACAGCGTATTTGTGCCTCTTTGCTTGATCCTCAGTTTGGAATCTTTGAGCTCAAAGTGAACAATCAGAAGGTTTCTCACCACTGTGGGTTCTTGTGTGTATTTTTAGGGTTTGCTTTCTAATAAACCTTTCACCACAAACTGAACAGGCAAAAGGTTTCTCACCACTGTGGCTTTTTGTGTGTCGTTTCACGCTTCCATGTGTAGAAAACCTTTGTCCGCAAACGGAACAGGCAAAAGGTTTTTCACCAGTGTGGGTTCTTGTGTGTCCCGCAAGGTCACCCTTTCTAGAAAACCTTTGACCACAGACCAAACATGCAAAAGGTTTCTCACCAGTGTGGATCATTATGTGTAGTTTTAACTGGGATTTGTAAGAAAATTCTTTACCACAAATCAAACAGGCAAAAGGTTTTTCACCAGTGTGTGTTCTTGTATGTTGTTTCAAGCATCTCTGTGTAGAAAACGTTTTCCCACAAACCAAACAGGCAAAAGGTTTCTCGCCGGTGTGGGTTTTTGTGTGTCGTTTCACGCTTCCATGTGTAGAAAACCTTTGTCCGCAAACGGAACAGGCAAAAGGTTTTTCACCAGTGTGGGTTCTTGTGTGTCTCCCAAGGTCATCCTTTCTAGAAAACCTTTGACCACAGACCAAACAGGCAAAAGGTTTCTCACCAGTGTGGATCATTACGTGTAGTTTTAAGTGGGGTTTGTGAGAAAATCCTTTACCACAAATCAAACAGGCAAAAGGTTTTTCACCAGTGTGTGTTCTTGTGTGTTGTTTCATGCATCCCTGTGTAGAAAACGTTTTCCCACAAACCAAACAGGCAAAAGGTTTCTCACCGGTGTGGGTTTTTTTGTGTCGTCTCACACTTTCCTGTCTAGTAAACTTTTGTCCACAAAACAAACAGGGAAAATGTTTCTTGCCCGTGTGGGTCAGTAAGTGTTTTTTTAAAAAAGAATTTTGAGAAAATCTTTGGCCACAAAATGAACAGGCAAAAGATTTCTCACCACTGTGGGTCATCATGTGTGCCTTTAAGAGGAATTGAAAAGAAAATCTTTTACCACAAACCGAACAGATAAAAGGTTTCTCACCAGTGTGGGACTTTATGTGCTTATTTAAGTAGGAATTACGAGAAAATCTTTGCCCGCACACTGAACAGGCGAAAGCTTTCTCACCAGTGTGGGTCGTCATGTGTTCTCTCAAGTAAATCTTTCTGGAAAATCTTTTACCACAAACTGAACAGGTAAAAGGTTTCTCACCAGTGTGGGTCAGTGTGTGTGATTTTAAGTGGCAATTTTGAGAAAATCTTTTGTCACAAAGGGAACATGCAAAAGGTTTCTCACCAGTGTGGCACATCATATGTCTTTTTAAAAAGAACTCCGCGTCAAAGCTTCTCCCACACTGAGAACATTTCCACTGCTTGCAAATAGTGTCGCGTGCAATCTCACCCACCCCCTCTTTATCTTTTAAATCAATATGAGAAGAGTGTGACCTTCTGTCTTCACCATCTGAGATTGGCGCTAACCAGCCATCTGCTTGTGATTTTCTACCGTGACTGTCATTTATTTCCGTTGTCACGTGTTGACTCTTGCGAAAAGGCTCCGCCTCTTTCTCCTCTTCTTCTACACCTCGTCCTTCAGTCTTCCAAAGGACACCAGTCACTGGCAACTCTGAGACATCGCCCTCTTCTTTTATGCATGGTGGTAGGGGCTCCTTTTTATTGACGTTGGAGTACTGTAGCGGCTCCTCCTCTTTGCCACTAAGGTGCTCGAACTCCTCCTTTTTTACGCTGGGAAACTTTGACTCCTCCCACTTGGGACCAAGATCTTTTTCACTCACATCTGTGTGATACAAGACAACATGGTTTAGTTAATTTTGCTGTTTGTATATCATATTTAGGATTGTCAGATGGTCCATGTGAGCGAAAGACAGGAAAACCACTATTATGAATTTAAATTTACAAAAAAAAAAGCTAAATTGCAGAGAGACAGAGTGAACATTTCCTGCTTGCCAGGCGAGTTAGCTATAAATACTCTATGGATGGGCACTTCTCGGACGTCCAACTACAACAGTGCGCATATTTTCTTAAATCTCAATTTTTTTTAAACTTTATACAGGAACTGTACTGTTATCCCTTCTATCCTTTTTCACACAGCCCACATTTTGGCATGTCATTAATGTGAAATTGATCGTGCTCAACTTTTGTTCAAAACAAACACAGCATTATTGTTGAAAAGTAATGACTGAGGAAAGTAACGAACCCAATCGGCGTAACACAACGCGAGGTTGCATGCAAAGCTTGTCCAGCAGTCGACCTTCTTGTCGCTCCTTTTCCTCTTGTGCTCCGTAAAGCTCCTCTTCGATCTTCACTTTCATTCTTCCGCACGTTTTTCGCTCGACGTTTAACGAGACTTTACACGGGCACTTGATGTGTGTCTGCAAACGCTTCCGCTTTGTTAGCGGCTAGCGAGCTAGGCTATGCTATGCTTAGCAAGGGCAAAACGTTTCAACTAGCCTGAGATGACTTAAACCGCACACGAACGTGAAACATCGCATTCGATTGCAATTAAGTAGGGACGGACAATCTGTTCAGAATTCGAAAAGAAATACACGGCAAGAAGACTGCGATCGAGGCTTCTTTGGCGTGGTCAGACGAAGTAAAGCCAACCTTCATTAGGTTTTACATTCTCTGTAATAAGACCGTAAAGGGCTGTCGACGAGAGGCGCTCACCTCCTTCAAAATAAAAGACTTCCGCTTTCCCTACATGGACGTGAAAGCGTCGGGTTGAAAATGACATTAACTGTCATGTAATATTGTCGCAATGCACAATCGCTTGCTTCGAGTTGGATATGCACATTGAGATGTCATCACGCCAAGCTACCAGGCAAAGTCAGGTGATCTGCAAATTATCTGTTCCGCCATCAGTCAAGCGATCATGCGTCTTTTTGAAAGCAACCCTAATGCCCAATTTATTCGTAAATCATTTAATGAAATTGGACTGACAGGCCGTAGCTTGCTCGTGACCTGTAACTCGAAATCCATGGATTGTTTTAAAATCATTTATAAAAATTATAAAATGATCCCTCACGATGTTAAGAGATTAACTGCCACACAATCACAACAATAAGTAAACAATATTTAATATCAAACATTGTGTTTGTAATTAATTAATCTTTATTTCATAGTAGGAAGAGCGGATTCCAAATTAACTGCAGTGCTTATTTCTGCCAGCAGAGTTCGTTAGCTGTGACCGAAGCGTCCCAAAATGACACAATTTTCCCGGAAATTGGCTGACAAACAAAAAAGATAGTCTGCACAAGATAGTTGTATTTTCTTCAAACATAAACGCAATAATGACATCATGTACAGCTTCACTGGACGAGGCTATTCTCAACAGCGCATTTGTGCCACTTTAAAAGCTCCTCGGTTTGAAAAGTTTGATCACAAAGCGAACAGGCAAACGGTTTCTCACCAGTGTGGGTCCTCGTGTGTCTTTTTAAGTGGAAACTACGAATATATCTTTTACCACAAACGGAACAGGAAAAATGTTTCTCACCAGTGTGGGTCTCTATGTGTGATTTTAAGTGTGACTTTTGAGCAAATCTTTTACCACAAACCGAACAGGCAAGAGGTTTCTCACCAGTATGGATCATCGTGTGTTTTTTTAAGTTGAAATTACGAGAAAATTTATGACCGCAAACTGAACAGGCAAATGGTTTCTCACCCGTGTGGGTCAATATGTGTTCTTTCAATTGAAAATTAAAAGAATATCTTTTCCCACAGAGCAAACAGGCGAAAGGTCTCTCACCAGTGTGGGTCATCATGTGTTCTTTTAACTTGTAATTGCGAGAAAAGTTTTTACCACAAACTGAACATGCAAAAGGTTTCTCACCGGTGTGGCATGTCATATGTCTTTTCAAATCGGATTTGTAGATAAATGCTTTGCCACACAGAGAACATTTCCAACGCTTGTTGTCATTGTTACGTGGCATCTCAGCCTCCCACTCTTCATCATGCGGCGTTGAGTCTTCAACATCAGAGATTGGCGCTAACCAGCCATCGGCTTGCGACCTTGTGCCGTGCTTGCCATTTATTTCTGTTGTCACGTTTTGACTGGAGCTAGGAGGCTCCGCCTCTTCCTCGTCTTCATCTGGACCTCCTTCAACTTCAGTCTTCAAAACGACAACCGTCACTGGCAACTCTGAGAAATCTCCCTCCTCTTTTATGCATGGGGGCAGATGCTCCTCTTTCTTGATGTTGGGGTGCTGCGGCAGCTCCTCCTTTCTGCCAATAGGGGGTTCTAACGCCTCCTCTTTTACGCCGGGAAACTTTGACTCCTCCCACTTGGGACCGAGATCTTTTTCACTCATGTCTGAGGGACACAAGACGACATGGTTTAGTTAAGGCAGTTTGTTGTGTCTTTGCTGTTTATATATCATATTTAGGGTTGCCAGATGGTTCATGTGAGCGTAAGAAAGGAAAACCAGTGTTACATAGCAAGAACTATAGAAAATATTGATCAAATCACACGAATACTTCAGTGAAGCATACGGCAAATTCATAAATGAGATTTTGTATTCAGGAAGATATTCAGTCCTATCATCCTGATTCCCAGGGATCCCGAGGTCAGAAAGTGATTGTCCCACGTTGATGATTTTTGTTTGAGAACATATTTTCGCTAGAAGGCAAAGGAGAGATCAGCTGCGCTTGTCTATGCCACCAGAAAAGGGTTAGCAAAGTTCCAAATTGGCACAAATTGTCCAATTGATTGTTTGGAATCTCGCTTTCAAATGAGTTTGCCCAAAAACTAAACCGGAAGCTCGATTACCCAAATTTTTCAACATACAAGTGTCTTTGGATAAAGACACTTCAATATTGTATACCTTTGGAGCGTTGAACATGTTGAAACCTCCTGCATGAATGAAGTAAAATATAACTATAAATAAAGCAAGAGACACGATAAAAAAATTACAATTCTTTATCTTTGCTTTGAACCTGAAAGCTTTGTGGATTTGAATCCGCAAGAAAGAGGGTCACCATCAGACGCTCACAGTCCACATTTTGGCATGTCAATAATGTGAAATCGACCGTGCTCAACTATTGTTCAAAATAAACACAGAAATATATTTCTGACAACTTGCAAGTGACAAACCCAATCGGCGTAATACAACTCGAGGCTGCAAGCAAGGCTTGTCCAGGTGTCGACCTTCTTGTCGCGGCTTCTCCTCTTGGACTCCACATTGGTCCTCTTCGATCTTCACTTTCATGCTTGCTCACGTTTTTCGCTCGACGTTCGCGACACTTTCCGCTCGCACTTGATGCCTGCTGTGTCTATAAACGCGTCCGCTTGTTTGGAGCTAGCAAGCTAGGCTATGCTAAGCTAAAATAAGCAAAAACGTTTCAACAAGCCTGAGATGACTTAGTCGATTGCAATAAAGTCGCGACGGACAATAAACTACTTCGGAACTTTCAGACCGAATTCATAACTTCATAAATTCATAAGTTAAAAGCGGTAGGTAGATGAAGTAAAGCGAGCCGCTACTAACTTTTTTTTCATCCTAGGCATTACGGTAAAGAGCCGTTTGACGAGAGGCGATCGTTTCCTTCAAAATAAAACGTCTTCCGCTATGCCGGGGTGGACGTAAAAAGGTCGTGTTGACAATAACATGAATTGAGTCGTAAGTTAATTGAATCGACGTCCAGTCTTCTCATCATCCTTCCAGACAATAAAAAGTCAAGTGGTCGAAGGGCTTTTTCCTATCGTGCCTCCCTTTTTTTTTGTTATGAAACGGTCATCCTCATAATACGGAAGCTTACGCCATTGAAATGTTTAAATTTCATCTTAAAACAGATTTGTTTGTTTGTATTTTAACCCACTATAGCCTCCAACTTTTATCGTCATTTTTTCCGATGGTTTTTTGTGTGCATTTGATCTTTTTACGTGTTTTAATTGTATTGTATTATGCTGTAAAGTGTACTGAGACCATGCACCACGGTGATTTTGCACTTTCAATCGATTGATTCAACTTTATTTAAACAATGCACATTTACAATTGCCAAATTAATAGGCATTTATACATAATGTGTGTCAACTTAATTAATCTGAAGTCACTTGGTAATTTGATGTCACATTTTAAATACAAACACAATAAAAAATAAGGTAGACATTAAAAAAAAAACGAATGACAAATACTCCTATCATTCATGACGGATGAGCAAAAAACAAGAAAAAACAAGATATATTTTCTTTAAACATAAGTGCAAAAATGACTTCACTGATCACAGCTATTATCAACAGCACACTTGTGACTCTTTGCTTGACTTTTAGTTTGGAATGTTTGACCAGAAAGTGAACAAAGAGAAGGTTTTTCAACACTGTGGGTTCTTGTGTGTCTTTCTGCCTCATTCTTTCTAGTAAATCTTTGCCCACAGACCAAACAGGAAAAAGGTTTCTCACCAGTGTGGCTCATTATGTGTGTGTTTAAGTAGCAAATACGAGAATATCTTTTACCACAAAGGGTACAGGAAAAAGGTTTTTGACCAGAGTGGGTCACTATGTGTGTTTTTAAGTGGGAATTTTGAGAAAATCTTTTACCACAAAATGAACAGGCAAAAGGTTTCTCACCAGTGTGCGTCATTATGTGCGCTTTTAAGTGAGAACCACAAGAAAACCTTTTACCGCAAACTGAACAGAGAAAAGGTTTTTCGCCAGTGTGGGTTCTTGTGTGTCGTCTCATGTTTCCCTGTGTAGAAAACCTTTGTCCACACATGGAACAGGCAAAATGTTTCTCCCCCCTATGGGTCTCTATGTGGTGATTTAATTGAAAAATAAAAGAAAATCTTTTACCACAATCCAAACAGGTAAAAGGTTTCTCACTGGGGTGGGTCACAATGTGTTTTTTTAAGAGATGCTTTTTAGAAAATCGTTTATCACAAATTGAACAGGTAAAAGGTTTCTCTTCAGAGTGGGTCACTCTGTGTCTTTTTAAGAGGTAATTTTTTGAAAATCTTTCATCACAAACTGAACAGACGAAAGATTTCTCGTTAGTGTGGGTCATTATGTGCTTTTTTAAACTGGAATTACGAGTAAATCTTTGACCACAAACTGAACAGACAAAACGCTTCTCACCAGTGTGGGTGCTTGTGTGTCGTCTCATGTTTCCCTGTGTAGAAAACCTTTGTCCACAAATGGAACAGGCAAAAGGTTTCTCCCCCGTGTTGGCCACTATGTGGTCATTTAATTGAAAATTAAAAGAAAATCTTTTGCCACCATCCAAACAGGTAAAAGGTTTCTCACCGAGGTGGGTCACTTCATGTTTTTTTAAGAGATACTTTTTAGAAAATCGTTCATCACAAATTGAACAGGTAAAAGGTTTCTCATCAGAGTGGGTCAGTCTGTGTCTTTTTAAGAGGTAATTTTTTGAAAATCTTTCATCACAAACTGAACAGGCGAAAGGTTTCTCGTTAGTGTGGGTCATTATGTGCTTTTTAAAATTGGAATTACGAGTAAATCTTTGACCACAAACTGAACAGACAAAACGTTTCTCACCAGTTTGGGTTTTTGTGCGCTGTCTCATGCAAATCTTTCTAGAAAACCTTTGACCACAAACTGAATAGACAATAAATTTCATAGTTTGGGTTCTTGTGTGATCCCTCAGGTAAACCTTTCTAGAAAATCTTTTCCCGCAAACCGAACAGGCAAAAGGTTTCTCACCAGTATGGCACCTGATATGTCTTTTCAAATTGAATTTGGAGTTAAAGTTTTTCCCACACTGAGAACATTTCCAACGCTTGCCAATAGTGTGACATGTCATCTCCCCCTCCCACTCATCATAATCAACTTTTGTATGAGAAAAGTGTGACGTTGTGTCTTCACCATCTGACAATGGAGTTTGCCATCCGTTTGCTTGTGATCCTCCACCGTGCTTGCCATTTCTTTCTGTCGTCACGTGTTGAGTGGAGCCAGAAGGCTCCACCTCTTTCTTCTCTTCATCTACACCTCCTTCTTCAGTCTTCAAAAGGACACCAGACACTGGCAACTCTGAGACATCTCCCTCCTCTTTTACGCGTGGTGGCAGATGCTCTTCTTTGATGATGTTGCAGTGCTGCAGCAGATCCTGCTCTTTGCCACAAAGGTGCTCTAACTCCTCCTCTTTAACGCCAGGCATCGTTGGCTCCTCCCACTCGGAACCGAGCTCTTTTTCACTTACGTCTGTGGGACACAAGATAAGACTAAGGCAGTTGAGTTTAGTCCGTTTGTCTTGACTTTGCTGACTGTATATCAAATGTAGGGCCTGCCAGATGGTCCACGTGAGCGAAAGAAAGAAAAATCAGTGTTATGGAATATTAACTCTAAAAATAGTTATTAAATTATGTGAATATTTCACCCCATGGAGTCCAATTCAAGTCTTCCATCAGAGGCACACAGTCCACATTTTGGAATATCAATTATGACGATTTGACCTAGCTCAACCTCTGCTCAATATAAACACAGAAATATTCCTGAAAAGTAGTGACAAACCCAATTGGCGTAACACAACTCGAGGCTGCATGCGAAGCTTGTCCAGCAGTCGACGTTCTTGTCGCTCCTCTTGCGCTCCACAAAGTTCCATTTCGATCTTCAGTTTCATTCTTGGTCAATCAAGTTTGCACTCGATGTTTACGTCTCTTTACGCCCGTACTTGCATGCTCTGTCGACAAACGCGTCAGCTTGTTAGCGGCTAGCATGCTAAGCTAAGCTAGGCAAGGCCAAAGCATTTCAACGAGCCTAAAATGACTTGAACAGCACACGAAGGTGCAACATTTGTTTTGCAATAGAGTAGCGACGGATAATCAGTTGCTTCGGAACGTCGACGAGAGGCGCTTCGGAACTTTCAGTTCGAATTGAGTTCAGCGAATGACTTATCTTGTCTGTTAGGTTGACGTGACATCATCTCAATTTGCATATTCAACTCATATCCAAAAGATCAACTTTACGCTTGATGCGTGCGGGGGCAACAAACCCGTCTGCTTTGTTAGCGGCTAGCAAGCCAATCTATGCTAATCCAAGCTAAGCAATTCCAAACCGTTTTAACGAGCCTGCAATAACTTGAACCGACCAAGAAGATGCAAAATTTGTATTCCATTGCATCATAGAAGCGACGGACAATCAATCCAGTTCCGAACTTTAAAAATGAAGACAAAATGTTTTAGGAGACTGCGGTCAATCTGTACACGCGGTGTTGGAATTTTATTTCTAAATCAACATAAACTCAAGTTAGTAATCTGACTCCAATTTGTGACCTTACCCAACTGCCACTCATCCAACAATATGCGCGCTCGTTCTGCAATCGAAAAGTATCAGGAAGCCGGCGTTTTCACACACGAGTGGATTTATTCCTAACACACAGCACCTGGGTCTCGGGTCCCTCTCAAATACGCCTCTGTTGCCACCAGCAGACGTACGTCACATCCGAGTTGCCCAGCAACGAGTTATACTACACCATATGCAAATGAAACAACAACAAAGGCATCCTGGCATTATTCTATTGGCTATGTGTATACTGCAGTTAACTTTAGCTTGCTCTCATTGGTCTTTCTTCCCCTGCGGACTCGCTTGCTTGCTTGCTCCTCCTGGTTGTAGTTTTCCTCACAGTTGTTTCCCACCGGCTGCCTCTGGGTTATCTCGTCTCTGCATCTTCCTTGCGACCAGCACCGCCTGTTCTACAACATTCCACTCTTGCACCCCCCTTTCATCACACATCCTGTCTTGCTCCACCAGTCACACACGCCCAGCACTTTACAGTCTCACACTCTCACACACAGGATGTAGCAACATCTAATGAACTACTTTAAGCTCAAACTCTTATGTTCGGGCAGACAAAGTAAAGCCAACCGCTACTTGCTATTTTTCATCCAAGGCATTACGGCAAAGAAACAAAGACAAAATTAAAGACTTGACATAAATTCTTATGTATGATCATCAAGAAGTCCCAACAAAGACTGTATTTTCTGCGGTAAAGGAACATGAGAGTTTGATCTTAAAGTAGTTCATTAGACTTTGCTACATCCTGTGTATGTGTAGGGTGAAACTGTAAATTGCCGGGCGTGTGACTGGTGGGGCAGGACAGGGCAGGATGTGTGATGCAAGGGGGTGCAAGAATGGAATGTTGCAGAACAAAAGGTGCTGGTCGCAAGGAAGATGCAGAGTCGAGATAACGCAGAGGCAGCTGTTGGAAAACTACAACCAGGAGGAGCAAGCAAGCAAGCGACTCCGCAGGGGAAGAAAGACCAATGAGAGCAAGCTAAAGTTAACTGCAGAATACACATAGCCAATAGAATAATGCCATGACGCCTTTGTTGTTGTTTCATTTGCATATGGTGTAGTATAACTCATTGCTAGGCAACTCGGATGTGACGTACGTCTGCTGGTGGCAACAGAGGCGTACAGAGCTGTATTGAGAGGGACCCGAGACCCAGGTGCTATGTGTTACGAATAAATCCGCTCGTGTGTGAAAACGCCGGCTTCCTGATACCTTTCGATTGCAGGACGAGCGCGCAAATTGTTGGATGAATGGCAGTTGGGTAAAGGTCACAAATTGGAGTCAGATTACTAACTTGAATTTATGTTAATTTAGGAATAAAATTCCAACAGCGGGGACTGAAGAAATTTGGCATGTCGGCAAAGACTCTTGACAACTTCTACTGACACACAATCCAAAGTGTCTTCTCCACTTCTCGCGCGACAACTGCACAGCACAAGACAGGAAGGCTCTCCAGCATGTGATCAAGTTCTCACGGCGCCTCTGTGGAGCAGCCTTCCCCTCACTGGAGGACATTTACCACATCCAGGTTCTGCGGAGAACACGCAACATCATCAAGGACAAGACGCACCCACAAAACGACCTGTTTGAAATGTTGCCATCAAGATGACTTTGCATGTGGAAATGGGCTGGGCGGAGGGCCCTCAGTATTGCAGCATGAGTTGAGATTTCAGTTTTTGCGGGGTTTTCTGGTCGACATTAGGTGCAAAAATGTGAAACACACACTGTTATTAAAAGCCACAATGTATGTATTAAAAGTAAATACTCATGCATTCCTCTTTTAAATACATGTCATTGTAATTACCTTTACTATTAAAAGGCAAATAAAAAAGATCTTACTATTAAAAAAAGATGTCACATGTTCAATACAAACATATTCAAAAAAAGGCAAGATATGTCACAGTATACAAAACAAAGTCCGATCATTCATAATTGGCTGACAACCAGCACAACAAGAATGATGTTTTTTTTATTATTATTTATTTAAGTGCAAAGAGGACATCATATACAGTTTCACTCATCATTACTATTCTCAACAGCACACTTGTGACCCTTTGCTAGATCCTCGGTTTGGAATCTTTGACCACAAACTGAACAGGCAGAAGGTTTCTCACCACCGTGGCTTCTTGCGTGTCGATTCATGCTTCCCTGCTGAGAAAATCTTTTACCACAAATGGAACAGGCAAAAGCTTTCTCACCACTGTGGGATCTTGCGTGTCGATTCATGCTTCCCTGTTGAGAAAACCTCTGTCCACAAATGGAACAGGCAAAAGGTTTCTCACCACTGTGAGTTCTTGTGTGTTGTCTCATGCTACCCTGTGTAGAAAACCCTTGTCCACAAATGGAACAGGCAAAAGGTTTCTCACCAGTGTGGCTCCTTACGTGTGTTTTTAAGTGGCAATCATGAGAAAATCTTTTACCACAAACTGAACAGGCAAAAGGTTTCTTATCAGCGTGGGTTCTTGTGTGCTTTCTCAACGAAATCTTTCTAAAAAATCTTTGTCCACAAACCAAACAGGCAAAAGGCTTCTCATCAGTATGGATTCTTGTGTGACGTCTCATGCTTACCTGATGAGAAAACCTTTGTCCACACACCAAACAGGCAAAAGGTTTCTCATCAGTGTGGATTCTCGTGTGTCGTCTCATGCTTTCCTTTCTAGAAAATCTTTGCCCACAAACTGAACAGACAAAAGGTTTCTCACCAGTGTGGGTCAGCGTGTGTTCTTTCAATTTAAAATTAAAAGAAAATCTTTTACCACACAACAAACAGGCAAAGGGTTTCTCACCAGTGTGAGTCATTTTGTGATTTTTTAAGATGGAATCACGAGAAAATCTTTTACCGCAAACTGAACAGGCAAAAGGTTTCTCAACACTGTGGGTTGTTGAGTGTATTTTCATGTCACCCTTCCTAGAAAACATTTTACCACAAACCAAACAGGCAAAAGGTTTCTCACCAGTGTGGTTTCTTGTGTGTTCTATCATGAGACTCTTTCTTGAAAATCTTTGACCACAAACTGAACAGGCAAAGGGTTTCTTACCAGTGTGGGTTCTTGTGTGTTTTCTCATGTCACCCTTTCTAGAAAACCTTTTACCACAAACCGAACAGGCAAAAGGTTTCTCACCAGTGTGGTTTCTTGCGTGTTCTATCATGAGAGCCTTTCTAGAAAAATTTTGACCACAAACTGAACAGACAAAAGGTTTCTCACTAGTGTGGCTCATCCTGTGTGCTTTTAAGATGCATTTAAAAGAAAAATTTTCACCACAAACGGAACAGGCAAAAGGTTTCTCACCAGTGTTGCACTTTTGATGTCTTTTCAAATCGAACTTGGAGCCAAATGTTTTGCCACACTGAGAACATTTCCAAGGCTTGCTAATAGTGTGACGTGTCATCTCATCCTCCCACGCTTCATCTTCGACATCAGTAGGAGAAGAATGCGACGTCGTGTCTTCACCATCTGACATTGGAGCTAACCAGCCATCTGCTTGTGATCCTTCACCGTGCTTACCATTTATTTCTGTTGTCACATGTTGACTGGAGCTTGGGGGGCCCGCCTCTTCCTTCTCTTCATCTAGACCTCCTTCACCTTCAGTCTTCAAAAGGACAGGAGACACTGGCAACTCTGAGACATCTCCTCCCTCCTCTTTAATGCATGGTGGCAGCTGCTCCTCTTTCTTGATGTTGGGTTGCGGCAGCAGCTTCTCCACTTTGCCACTAGGTGGCTCTAACACTTTGTTAACACCAGGCAACTTTGACTCATTGAGACCTCCTTCCCCTTCAGTCTTCAAAAGGACACCGGTCACTGGCATCTCCGAGACATCGCCCTCTTCTTTTATGCATGGTGGCAGGTACTCCTCTTCTTTGACGTTGGAGTGCTGCAGTAGCTCCTCCTTTTTGCCACTAGGGGGCTCTAACTCTTCTTTAACATCAGGCAACATTGGCTCCTCCCACTCGGGACCAAGACATTTTTCACTCACGCCTGTGGGACACAAAACATGGTTTAATGAAGTCAGTGTCATGACTTTAGGGATGTATATAGTATTTTGGTTTACCACATGGTCCATGTGACAGGAAAACCAGTATTATTGCGCCATGCCTATCACATCCTCGATGTTCCGCATTTTTTTTTCTATTAAAAAAAATAAGTTATATTGCAGAGAGACGCACCGTGAACATTTCCCGCATGCCAAGCAGGCGAGTAAACTATACATATAAATCAGGCCAATTTTTGCCAATGAGATTTATCAAAACGGGTCTCATTTGACAGCTAGCAAGATGTAGACTCTACACTGTAGTGTGTGACACAGGTGAGAAACTCAACGCCATTTTTCAGGTTTCCACAATGACCAGCATCACCCAAAGTGTGTACATGAACTGTGTAGTCTAAATGTCGTTGTTAATCATTTCGAACCGAATTCATTATGATATCTGCTAACTGGATTTTGTAAAAGGGGGTCACGATTGATGCTAACAAGATGTCGATCATGAAACATGAGACAGTTGCAACAGGAGAACGTTTACATCTGTTTTGATTATTTTATAAGCGTGAAAAAAGCAGACGTAATGATTGAACAAAGTGACAAACCCAATCGGCGTAACACAACTCGAGGCTGCATGCAAAGCTTGTCCAGCAGTCGACCTTCTTGTCGCTCCTTCTCATCTTGGGCTCCACAAAGTTCCTCTTCGATCTTCACTTTCATTCTTGCGCACGTTTTTCGCTCGACGTATACGACATTTTACGCTCAAACTTGATGCCTGCAATGTCTGCAAACGCGTCTGCTTTGTAAGTGGCTAGCAAGCTAAGCGCTAAGGAAGGCCAAAACCTTTCAACCAGCCTGAGATGACTTCAACCGCTCACGAAATTTGTACTCGATTTCAATAAAGCGGCGACTGACAATCGGTTGCTTCGGAAAATTAAGATCGAATTTAGTTTAGAATTTAAAATGGAAAGAAATTGCGGTAGAGCCGTCCTCCGCCGAGGAAGACAACGTAAAGCCAACCGCTACTCGCTTCTTTCATCGGCGTTACGGTAAAGAACCAAAGACGAGGCGCTATTCTCCTTCAAAATAAGACTTCCGCCTTGCCTATATGGATGTGAAAAGACGGGGTTGAAAATTACATCAACCGTGTTCTTGTTGTGGCGCCGGACAATCACTTGCTTCCGGATTTAAAAAGGGAAGGATAAAAGCCGTAAAGTAGACGCTCTGTCGGGCGCAGTGTACAGAAAGTTCGTCGGCATGTTAAACCACTAAAGCCAGTACTTGTTTAATCATTATATTGTCTTATGTTTTATAGGCACTTAACTGTTTCTTCTCTGCATTTAATCCTTTTATTAAGTGTTGTTAGTGTAATATGTTGTAAAGTGTATTGAGACCATGCACCATGATGATTTTGCACTTAAAATTGATTGATTCAACTTTATTTGAAGTGCACATTTACAAGTACAACATTCGAGGGCATTCGAAAAGCAATCAATGTAGTAAAAAACGTACCAACATATTTCAAGTATTTGAATGACAAAAAACATTGAACAACTGAAACACTCTTAGAACCCTAATACACTATCTTGTATGAATGAAGGCACTTAAAATTAAACCGATTCTTTTCTACATCTCGGTGTTAGAAAAGGAACCGGCCAGAATCTCGTGCTGTGCGCTTGTGGCTGATAAATGTGCAGAACTTGCATGTGGGGAGGAGTGGAGTGCGGGCAACAGGACAGAGTTCATTTCAAGGTGGTTTTCTGGTGCCCATTTGGCGCGAAAATTGAAGGAAAACTGTATAAGTTAATAAAAGCAAAAATGCATGTACTGTATTAAAAATAAATACTTGTAAATCCCTGTTTTAAATACATGTCATTATAATTACCTTCGTATTAGTAAGGAAAAAAAATATGACTTTAACAATACACTTTAGTAAAAAAAAAAAAAAGTCACATTTTCAATACAAAAATAATCAAAAACTAAGGTAAGGGAATGCCACAACATAGGCGAAACAAACAACAAATCCTCCTATCATTCGTGATTTCAGTGGCTGACAACCAAAAAAGATCTGTACTAAAATATAGATTTTCTTTAAACATAAATGCAAAATTGACATTATATAAAGCTTCACTTATCACAGCTATTCTCAACAGCACACTTGTGCCTTTTTGCTAGATCCTCAGTTTCAAATCTTTGACCACAAACTGAACAAACAGAAGGTTTCTCCAAACTGTGGGTTCTCGTGTGTCGTCTCAAACTTCCTTGTGTAGAATACCTTTGTCCACAAACCAAACAGGCAAAAGGCTTCTCACCAGTGTGTTTTCTTATATGTTCTATCATGAGAATCTTTCGAGAAAATCTTTGACTACAAACTGAGCAGGCAAAGGGTTTCTCACCAGTGTGGGTTGTTGTGTGTTGTCTCAAGTGCACTTTTCTTGAAAAGCCTTTTCCACAAACCGAACAGGCAAAAGGTTTCTCATCACTATGAGTTTTTGCGTGACGTCTCAGGCTTTCCTGTCCAGAAAAACTTTTGCCACAAACCGAACAGGCAAAAGGTTTCTCACCAGTGTGGGTCAGTGTGTGAGCTTTCAAGTGGGAATTACGACAAAATCTTTTACCGCAAATGGAACAGGCAAAAGGTTTCTCACCAGAGTGGGTTTTTGCGTGTTCTCTGATGCAAACCTTTCTAGAAAACCTTTTACCACAAATTGAACAGGCAAAAGGTTTCTCACCAGTGTGGTTTCTCGTGTGTTCTATCATGAGAATCTTTCTAGAAAATCTTTGACCACAAACTGAACAACCAAAGGGTTTCTCACCAGTGTGAGTTATTGTGTGTTCTATCATGTTATTCTTTCTAGAAAACCTTTTACCACAAACCGAACAACTAAACGGTTTTTCATCAGTATGAGTTTGTGCGTGACGTCTCAGGCTTTCCTGGCCAAAGAACCTTTTACCACAAACCGAACAGGCAAAAGGTTTCTCACCGGTGTGGGTCAGTGTGTGAGCTTTTAAGTGGGAATTGCGACAAAAACTTTTACCGCAAACTGAACAGACAAAGGGTTTCTCATCAGTGTGTGTCAGTGTATGAGCTTTTAACTGGGAATTGCGACAAAACATTTTACCACAAACCAAACAGGCAAAAGGTTTCTCACCATTGTGGTTTCTTGTGTGTTGTATCATGAGAATCTTTTTAGAAAATCTTTGACCACAAACTGAACTGGCAAAGGGTTTCTCATCAGTGTGGGTTTTTGCGTGTTTTCTCATGCACACCTTACTGGAAAACATTTTACCACAAACCAAACAGGCAAAAGGTTTGTCACTAGTGTGGATTTTTGTGTGTTCTCTCATGTCACCCTTTCTGGAAAACTTTTTACCACAAACTGGACAGGCAAAAGGTTTCTCACCAGTGTGGGTTCTTGTGTGTTCTCTCATGTACACCTTTCTTGAAAACCTTTTACCACAAACCGAACAGGCAAAAGGTTTCTCACCAGTGTGAGTTTGTGCGTGACGTCTCAGGCTTTCCTGTCTAGAAAACCTTTGACCGCAAACCGAACAGGCAAACGGTTTCTCATCAGTGTGGCATATCATATGTCTTTTCAATTGGATCTTGGAGCCAAATGTTTTGACACACTGAGAACATTTCCAATGCTTGCTTATTGTGTGAAGTGTCATCTCACCCTCCCACGCATCATCTTGGACAATAGTATGAGAGCAGTGTAACGTTGTGTCTTCACCCTCTGAGATTGGAGCTAACCAGCCATCTGCTGAACCTCTATCGTGCTGGCCATTTATTTCTGTTCTCAAGTGTTGATTGGAATTAGGAGGCTCCACCTCTTTCTTCTCTTCATCTAGACCTTCATCACCTTCAGTCTTTAAAAGGACACCAGTCACTGGCATCTCTGAGACATCTCCCTCTTCTTTTATACATGGTGGAGGCTGCTCCTCTTTCTTGATGCTGGGGTGCTGCAGCAGCTCCTCCTCTTTGCCAGGGGGCTGTAACTCTTTGTTAGCACTAGGCAACTTTGGCTCATCTTGACCTCCTTCTTCTTCGGTCTTCAAAATGACAACAGTCACTGGCAACTCTGAGAAATCTCCCTCCTCTTTTATGCAGGGGGGCAGATGCGCCTCTTTCTTGATGTTGGGGTGCTGCAGCAGCTCCTCCATTCTGCCATTAGGGGGTTCTAACTCCTCCTCTTTTACGCTGGGAAACTTTGACTCCTCCCACTTGGGACCAAGAACTTTTTCACACAGGTCTGTGGGACACAAGAAAACATGGTTTAGTAAAGTCAGTTTGTTGTGACTCGTATTTAGGGCTGCCAGATGGTCCATCTGAGCGACGGAAAGGAAAACCAGTGTTGCGACGCAAGAACTATAGAAAATATTTGAAAAATGTAATTGTTGGTCATTTCAAACTGAATTTATTGTGACTTTTGCCAATTGGATTTTGTAAAAGGGGTCACATTTGACTGCTGACAAGATGTGGAGAATGAAACATGAGACACCTAACACCATTGTGTTACCGTTGCAGCAGGAGAACGTTTACATCTGTTTTGATGATGATACAACGGTGAAAAAAGCAGACGCCTCCGTCATGCAAACCTGTGGGAAACATTGCCATGTAAAGGCAATAAAACGCACTTGCAAGCTTTTGATGTGGAAGGAAAAGCCGAATTCTCGGGATCGCCAACTTCAGCGTCGTAGATGCACATAGTCCACATTTGGCATGCCAAATTTGGCGACCGTGCTCAACTTCCGTTCAAAATAAACACAAAAATATTGTAAAGTTATGAGTGAGCAAAGTGACAAACCCAATCGGCGTAACACAACTCGAGGCTGCATGAAAAGCTTGTCCAGCAGTCGACCTTCTTGTCGCTCCTTCTCCTCTTGGGCTCCACAAAGTTCCTCTTCGATCTTCACTTTCATTCTTGCGCACGTTATTCAATCGACGTTGAGCACACTTTAGTCTCGCACTTGACGCCTGCTGTGTCTACAAACGCGTCCGCTTTGTTAGCGGCTAGCAAGCTAAGCTATGCTACGCAAGGCCAAAACGTTTCAACGAGCCTGAGATTACTTGGACCGATCAAGAAGGGGCAAAATTGGTCTTCGTTTGCAATAAAGTAGCGACGGGAAAATCAGTTGCTTCGGAAAATTCAAATCGAATCAAGTTCATGATTTAAATACGAAAGAAAAATTTAGGAGACTGCGGCCAAGCCGTCCCCCTATTGGAAGACAAAGCCAACCGCATCCTCAGCAACAAGAACCAATGACGAGAGGCGTTAATCTCCTTCAAAATAAAATACTTCCGCTTTGCCTACGCGGACGTAAAAACGTCGGATGGAAAATGACAGTCATTGAATTGTAGTTGTGGACGAACAATCACTTGTTTCCGAACTTTCAGTTCCAATTCAGTCCGGAATTTAAAAAGGGAAGAAAAAGCCGTTGGGTAGACGCTCTGTCAAGCGTAGTGTATGGAATGTGCTCTTGGACAAATTTCATTTTCGGTTCTTGTGCGTTTTCTTCTCGTAAACCTTTGACCATACACTGAACGGGCAAAACGGAGCCTATTGCAATAATACTTAAAACACGAATAGACGCGAGACTCGTGACATCAATTCTTTTTGCAATGAAAAGTAAACCGTGTTTATTTACAACCGGAACAAAAAAGTCAACGATTGACTCACATCTAAAATCGGGAGCCAGTTAAACTGCTCCAATACCTCCGATCATGAAGCTCCGAATACTAACCGCTAAACCCTCAACACCTGTTTATTTCTCTCTAATAAGTGACCGCTGTGAGGGACGCGGAAACCTCTCCCTTTTTCTGTCACTGGGGGGCACGAACGTAATGATGTATATGACAGAAGACGTTTAAAAACCCACAAAGAAGAAGTCATGAATTCATGTCATATAGGTACTATTGGTAAGAGATTTACAACACATCTTTTTAGTCAGTTTTGTAACCCACTTCAGCCTGTAACAGTTTATCAGTATCTATGTTATTTTTAAGCCTGTAACTGTTTTATCAGTATCATATGTTTTATTGCCACTTAAATGTTTTTTTTCTCTCTGCATTTGATCCTTTTATTGTGTTTTCATTGTATTGTTGTAAAGAGTATTGATTATGGTGATTTTGCACATGGAATAAATTGATTTGAATAAACTTATCCCATCTTTAATACAAACACAATCAAAAATAAGGTAAGAAACATTAAGACATACACAAAAGAAATGACAAATAGTCCTTTATCATTCATGATTTCATTGGTTGACAACCAAAATAAGATGTCTACACAAGAAAGATATATTTTCTTCAAACATAAATGCAAAAATGACATCATATACAGTTTCACTGATTAATGCTATTCTCAACAGCAAATTTGTGTCTTTTTGCTCGATCCTCAGTTTGGAGTCTTTAACCACCAAGTGAACAAACAGAGGGTTTCTCACCACTGCGAGTTCTGGTGTGTCGTCTCAAGTTTCCTTGTGTAGAAAACCTTATTCACAAACGGAACAAGCAAAAGGTTTTTACTAGTGTGGTTTCTTGTGTGTCGTCTCATGTTTCCCATTGTAGAAAACCTTTTCCCACAAATGGAACAAGCAAAAGGTTTCTCACCGGTGTGTGTTCTTGTGTGTTCTCTCATGTTTCCCTTTGTAGAAAACCTTTGTTCACAAATGGAACAAGCAAAAGGTTTCTCACCAGTGTGGGTTCTTGTATGTTCAATCATGTAAGCCTTTTTAGAGAATCCTTTGCCACAGAAGGTACAGCAAAAAGGTTTATCAGTGTGTGTTCTTATGTGTTCTCTCATGTCACTCTTCCTGGAAAACCTTTGTCTACATACAGAACAGGCAAAAGGTTTCTCACCAGTGTGGGTTCTTGTGTGTTGTCTCATGTTTTCCTGTGTAGAAAACCTCTGTCCACAAACAGAACAGGCAAAACGTTTCTCAGCAGTGTGGGATCTTGAGTGTCGTCTAATGTTTCCCTTTGTAGAAAACTTTTGCCCGCAAACAGAACAGACAAAAGGTTTCTCACCAGTGTGGGTTCTAGTGTGTTCTATCATGAAAGCCTTTCTAGAAAAACTTTGACCACAAACTGAACACTCAAAAGGCTTCTTCTCAGTGTGGTCTCTTGTGTGTTCTTTCATGCGATCCTTTCTAGAAAATCTCTTACCGCAAAACGAACAGGCAAAAGGTTTCTCACCAGTGTGGCACATCATGTGTTTTTTCAAACGGCACTTGTAGCCAAACGTTTTCGCACACACAGAACATTTCCAAAGCTTGCTGTCAGCGTTACGCGTCATCTCAGCCTCCCACTCTTCATCGTCAACATCAGTATGAGAAGAGTGTGACGTTGTGCCTTCTCCATCTGAGATCGGAGCCAACCAGCCATCTGCTTGTGAGCCTTCACCGCGCTTGTCATTTATGTCTGTTGTCACGTGTTGACTGGAGCAAGGAGACTCCATCTCTTTCTTCTCTTCTTGTCGACCTCCATCACCTTCGGACTTCAAAAGGACACCAGTCACTGGCATGTCTGAGACATCTCCTTCTTCTTTTATGCGTGGTGGAGGCTGCTCCTCTTTCTTGATGTTGGGGTGCTGCAGCTCCTCCTCCTCTTTGCCACGAGGGAGCTCTAACTCCTCCTCTTTAATGCCGGGCAACTGTGGCACCTCCCACTTGGGACCAAGCTCTTTTTCCCTCATGTCTGTGGGACACAAGACAGCATAGTTAAGTCAGTTTGTTGTGACTTTGCTCTTTGTATATCATATTTAGATGGTCCATAAGAGCGGAAAAAAGAAAAAACAGTATTATGGAGCATTAACTCTATCCCACGTTAATGATTGCTTTTTGAGAACACGTTTGGACTAGGATGCCGTAGAAGGATACTTAATGTTGATTGTAAGTTTGTGCACAAGTTCTTATTTTTAAATCAAACGATATACGCAAAGCACTGTTTCAAGAGTCCCCAAACAACAAAAATGCTTTGCGTTCAACAGGGGCTAAAAAATACAGTACACTATACAAGACTGAACTTAAATACAGTACAGCACAATATTGCATTGACTTTATTTTATAAACAGTGCAGTATTTGAACCATGTTGCAGCATTTTCCAGGATT
The DNA here is from genome assembly GCF_059441005.1 of Hippichthys cyanospilos. Lineage (NCBI taxonomy): Eukaryota > Metazoa > Chordata > Actinopteri > Syngnathiformes > Syngnathidae > Hippichthys > Hippichthys cyanospilos. The sequence goes on along the minus strand of NC_142383.1, from coordinate 17,684,788 downwards.
GTATTCATATACCATACAAGCGTCTTAGAAAAAAAGACGCTTCTATATTGTATGCCTTTGTTGCATTGAAAATGTTGGAACCTCCTTTATTAATAAGCACAGGATTATTGTTGAAAAGTAGTGACTGAGCAAAGTGACAAACCCAGTCGACCTTTTTGTCGCTCCTCCTCCTCTTGGGCTCCACAAAGTTCCTCTTCGATCTTCACTTTCATTCTTGCGCACGTATTTCGCTCGACGTTTACGTCACTTTACGCTAGCACTTGATGCCTGCTGTGTTTTTAAACGCGTCTGCTTTGTTAGCGGCTAGCAAGCTAAGATAAGCTAAACTATGCTATGCTGAGCAAGGCCAAAACGTTTCGATCAGCCTGAAATGACTTGAATCGCACATGAAGGTGCAAAATTTGTATTTGATTGCAATAAAGTAGCAACGGACAATCAGTTGCTTCGTTAAATTCAGATCGAATTCAGTTCCGAATTTTAAAAGTAAAGAAAAAATAAACTTTGGGACACTGCGACCAATCCTTCCTTCACGCGGGCAGAAGTAAAGCCAGCCGCCACCCACTTTTGTCATCCAAGGCATTACGGTAAAGGTCAGTCGGCGATATGTGCTCGGTTCCTTCAAAATAAAATACTTCCACTTTGCCTACATGGGCGTGACAACGTCGGGTTGAAAATGCCGTTAACTGAATTGTAGTTGTGACGACGGACAATCACTTTCTTCGGAACTTTCAGTTCGAGGGTTAGAGTTAGAACCACATACTTGGTGTTGATTTTAAGTGTAGTTAAAAAACCAAACAAACAACAACAAAAAAGAATGAGTATGACTGCAGCCACAAGCGTCTAACCAAGAACGGACTAGAAAAAAAGTTGTTAAATTTCGTCCTCTAGTGGTGGCGGAAGGCTAAGAAAAACACAATGACGGATCGGGAAAAAAAAGGGTCAAATTTCGCCCGCTAGTGAAAAAGTGTTTATAGGTATAGATGCATTTGGAATGACACGCGAGGAACATTTATTTACCTAGTGCAAAACTACAAACACAACATTTAAGACCATTTAAAAATGCATAAATGAAGCGTACTAGTGTTTAAAAAATATTTTTATTATTACCTAAATTCATCAGTAGATGTTTGATAGTTTGATCCCACATTTAAAATACAAACACAATCAAAACTACGGTAAGAAAAGTTAAGACATGGGCTACAAAACAAACGACAAATACTTCTATCATTCATGGCTGATGACCAAAAAACATATGTTCTGTTACAAGAAAGATGACTTCAAAAAATGACTTCACTGGTCACAGCTATTCTCAACAGCACACTTATGCCTCTTTGCTTGTTTTTTAGTTTGGAAACTTTGACCACAAAGTGAACAAACAAAGTTTCTTACAACTGTGGGTTCTTGTGTGTCGTGTCATGCTTCCCTGTCGAGAAAACCTTCGTCCACAAACGGAACAGGCAAAAGGTTTCTCACCAGTGTGGGTTCTTGTGTGTTTTCTCATGTTTTCCTGTGTAGAACCCCTCTGTCCACAAATGGAACAGGCGAAAGGTTTCTCAGCAGTGTGGGATCTTGCGTGTCGTCTAAGGTTTCCCTTTGTAGAAAACCTTTGCCCGCAAACAGAACAGACAAAAGGTTTCTCACCAGTGTGGGTTCTTGTGTGTTCTCTCATGTCAATTTTTCTCGAAAATCTTTTACCACAAACCGAACAGGCAAAAGGTTTCTCACCAGTATGGCTCATGGTGTGTACTTGTAGGTTTCCCCTTCTAGAAAACCTTCTACTGCAAACCGAACAGGCAAAAGGTTTCTCACCAGTGTGGTATTTCATATGTTGTTTCAAAAGACACTTGTAGCCAAACGTTTTCCCACATTGAGAACATGTCCAACGTTTGTCATTTGTGTCACGCATCATCTCACCTCCCCATTCTTCATCTTCGACATCAGTATGAGCAGAGTGTGATACTGTGTCTTCACCATCTGACATTGATGTTTGCCAGCTGTTTGCTTGTGATCCTCCACCGTGCTTGCCATTTATTTCCGTTGCCACGTGTTGACTGGAGCTAGGAGGCTCCGCCTCTTCCTTCTTTCCATCTCGACCTCCTTCACCTTCAGTCTTCAAAATGACACCGGTCACTGGCAACTCTGAGGCATCTCCTTCCTCTTTTATGCATGGTGGCAGCTGCTCCTCTTTATTAATGTTGGGGTGCTGCAGCAGCTCCTCCTCTTTAACGCCAGGAAACTTTGGCTCCTCCGACTTGAGACCAAGCTCTTTTTCATTCTCGTCTGTGAAACACAAGACGTGGTTTAATTTAGTTAAGGCAGTTCGTTGTGCTTTGCTGTTTGAATTGTAATTTTTTATAGTAGATTTAAACGTTCTCTTGCTGCTCCAAAAACACACTAGTGTTGGTCATATTAGCAGCACCCCCCCCCCCCCCCCATTAAGTCTTTTAAAGGCTTTTAAAGTGGAATGGAAAGTCAACTTCAGTTGACGCACACATTCCACATTTTGGCATGTCAACAATGTGAAACTAATCATGTTCACCTTCTGTTTGAAATACACATAGAAGTATTGTTGAAAATTTGCGATTGTGCAAAGTGACGAACCAAGACGCCGCAACACAACTCGAGGCTGCATGCAAAGCTTGTCCAGCAGTCGAACTTTTTGTCGCTCCTTCTCCTCTTGGGTTTCACAATGTTCCTCTTCGATCTTCACTTTCATTCTTGCGGGCTTTTTTTCGCTCGAAATTTACGATACTTGGCGTTTGCACTTGGTGCCTGCCGTGTTTACAAACGAGTCCGCTTTGTTAGCGGGTATGAAGCTAAGCTAAGATAAGCAAGGCCAAAACATTTCAACGAGCCTGAACTGACTTCAATAACACACGAAGGTGCAAAGTTTTCATTTGACTGCAACAACGTAACGACGCTTCGGAACTTTCAGAACAAATTTAGTTCAGATTAAAAAAAAAAAAAAAAAAGAGTTTAGGAGACTACGGTCAAGCAGTCTTCCACGTGGCCAGGCGAAGTAAAGCCAGCCGTTACTCACTTCTTTCATTCTCGTCTTTACGGTAAAGGGAAGTCGACGAGAGGTGCTCCTTCAAAATAAAATACTTCCGCTTTACCTACATGGACATGAAAACGTCGGGTTGGAAATGAATTTAACTGTGTTGTAGTTGTAGCGACGGACAATCACTTGCTTCGGAACTTAAGTTCGGAATTTAAACAGTAAAGAAAAAAGCAGTTAAGCTCTGCCAAGCGTAGTGTGCGGAGAGTGCACTTAGACAAATTTCATCGTTGGTTCCAGTGTTTTCTCTTGTAGAAAACCTTTGACCACAAACCAAACAAACAAAAGCTCCATCATGTTTTTTCAAATTGCTCCTGTAGCCCAAAATATTCCCACACGTAACATTTCCGACCTTCGCTGTCAGTGTAATATGTCATTATCACGTCATCTTCAACGTGATTAGAGTGTGACGTTGTGTCGTCACCATCTGACATCGGAGCTGACCGTCCGTCTGCTTGTCATCCTCCGCCATGCTCACCCTCAATTTCTGATGGCACGTGATGACTGGAGTTATTGCTTGAAGGCCCGGCCCCACCTTCTTCTCCTCATACTTTCCTCCATCATCCTTCACGTGGCACCAGTTAATGGCAACTCTGTGAAATCTCCATTCTCTTTTAAGTATTGCTGCAGCTTTTCCTCCTCTTTGCCACCAGGGGGCTCTATCATACCACGCATGGTTATTAAAAGTCACAATTATTCATCATGTTTGGTCAAACATGTCTATTTATTGTCTTTTTTTAACAAGCAGTATATACACAAGGCTTCAAGGCTCGATACTTACAAAATAAATAATAAACTAAACCAAAGTAAATAATAATTATGGCAAAAACACACAGGGCAACACAACTAACTTATTTGCTAAGTGCAAACTAATGGAAAAAATGAAGCCTATGTAGACACATGCAAACATGTGGGAAACATTGCCCCCTAGTGGTAGTTTGAAAGTGCTATCGCATAGGATTAGCTTAATTAATTGTAGCAGCCAATATCATGATTGTGATTAAAGTTTGATTAATTGTGCAGCCCGGGTTTTTTTCACATAAATGCAAAAACGACATCAGACACAATAACAAAGTGAACAGGCAAAAGGTTTCTAACCAGTGTGGGTTCTTGTAGGTTGTGTCAAGGAGTTAATTTGATTAAATTTTTACCCACAAACCTAACAGGAAAACACATTCTTACCAGCGTGTCTTCTTCTGTGTACTTTTAGGTGATGTTTTCTAATAAACCCTTTACCACAAATTGAACAGGCAAAAGGTTTCTCGCCAAAGTGGAGATTCATGTGTATTCTCAAGTTACTATTTTGTTTAAATCTTAGCCCACAAGCTGAACAGGTGAAAGGTTTCTCACTAGTGTGGGTTTGTGTGTGACGTCTCATGTTTCCCAGCTGAGTAAACCTTTGACCACAAAGCAAACAGGCAAAAGGTTTCTCACCAGTGTGGGTCATTTCGTGTGCTTTTAAGTTAGAACGACGAGAAAATCTGTGACCACAAACTACACAGGTATACGGTTTCTCATCAGTGTGGGATCTTGCGTGCATTATCATGTAACCCTTTCTGGAAAACCTTTGACCACAAACCGAACACGCAAAAGGTTTCTCACCACTGTGGGTTTTTGTGTGTTCTTTCATGCAAACCTTTCTAGAAAATGTTAAACCACAAACTGAACAGGCAAAAGGTTTCTCACAATTGTGGTTCACTATGTGTGCTTTTAAGTGGGAATTGAGAGAAAATCTTTTACCACAAACCGAACAGGGAAAAGGTTTCTCACCAGTGTGGCACATCATATGTCTTTTCAAGCTGCATTTGGAGTCAAAGCTTCTCCCACAATGAGAACATTTCCAACGCCTGCTAACACTGTGAAGTGTCATCTCACCCTCCCACTCTTCATCATCGACATCAGTATGAGAAGAGTGTGACGTTGTATCTTCACCATCCATTGGAGCTAACCAGCCGTCTGCTTGCGATCCTCCTCCGTGCTTACCTTCAATTTCTGTTGTCACGTGTTGACTGGAGCTAGGAGGCTCCACCTCTTTCTTCTCTTCATCTAGACTTCCTTCAGCCTTCAAAATGACAACAGTCACTGGCAAGTCTGTGAAATCTTCCTCCTCTTTTATGCTTGGTGGCAACTGCTCCTCTTTATTGACGTTGGGGTGCTGCAGCAGCTTTACCTCTTTGCCACTAGGAGGCTCTAATACCTCCTCTTTAATGCCATGCAATTTAGGCTCCTGACAATCGGGACCAAGATATTTTCCACTCACGTCTGTGGGACACAAGACAAGCTTAACCTCTATTCAAAACAATAACAGAAACGTTGACAAGTAGTGAATAAGAAAGTGACAAACCTAACCGGTGTAACATAACTCGAGGCTGCATGCAAAGCTTGTCCAGCAGTCGACCTTCTTGACGCTCATTCTCCTCTTGGGCTTTACAAAGTTCCTCCTCGATCTTGACTTTCATACTTGCGCACGTTTTTCGCTCGACGTTTACGACACTTTACGATCGTACTTGATGCCTGCTAGGGCAACAAACGCGTCTGTTTTGTGAGTGGCTAGCAAGCTAAGCTAAGCTAGGCCAAAACGTTTCAACGAAGACGCAAAGTAGCGGTGGACAATCGGTTGCTTCGTAACTTTCATTTCACATTCAGGGCGAAGGTGAACCTCTACAACGCATTGCGGTCAAGCCTTCCTCCACTCGAAACTAAAGAACGAAATCAAACCAAGCGTCACTTACTAGTTTTCGTACAGGCCTTTACGGCAAAGGGCGGAAGACGAGAGGCGACCGTCGCCTTCAAAACAAAACATATCCGCTTTGCCTACATAACATAAAAACCTTATGTGGCTTCAGATTGTCTATTAAGGCGGTTAGATTGCTTGTGCGCACTTTTAACAGCTGTATGGTGTTGTGTCCAGACGAGGTCCTTTCTGATGTGGACGCCAAGTTACAGTATTTAAAGCTGCTCAACCTCTCCACCTCAAAAGGGTTTCATTTTTATATTTTGAATAAACAGTGAAAACAAAAAAAGTGTATTTAAAATTAAAAAAAAAAACATTGTCCATTATCGCTCGGGTTCTAGTCACGTTAGTTTTGTCCAACTGGCCTTGCCGTAGTCCACGCGTTGTAGCGCATTCCTTAATCTATTCTGGTTAAACGCACACGGTCGAATTGAAAGTTTCGAATCGACTGAGTATCCATCGCTACTTTATTGCAATCGAATACAAATTGTGCATGTTTGTATGTGGTTCAAGTCAACTCAGGCTTGTTGAAACATCTCGGCCTTGCTTAGCTTAGTTTAGCTTAGCTTGCTAGCCGCTAACAAAGCAGACGTGTTTGTTTGTTCTGCAGACATCAGGTGACTGCGCAAAAGGGTAGTAAACATCCTGTGAAAATGAGAAGAAGTAAATTCAAGTTGGAGGAGGAGGTTTGTTGGGACCAAGAGGAGAGTGAACAACAAAAAATTCCACTTTTGGATAAGCTTTACATGCAGCCTCGAGTTGTTTTACGCCGATTAGGTTTGTCGCTTTATTCGGTCACTACTTTTCAACATTATTCCCGTGTGTGTGTGTGTGTGTGTTTATTTTTTTTACAGTAGCTTATAAATGCACGTTTTCTGTAAAGTTATTATTATTATTACTGTGTGGATCTGATGATGCCCCCCTGGTATCTATCACGAGATATTTTTTTCATGTTCAAAGAAAAGTTTTATTGATCTTTATTACATTTTACTTTCATTAAGAGCGAGTTGCCAAACGTTTTTATGCTCCAACGGTAATCATGCATCCATTTTTAAGCGCTTGTATGAGTTTCAAATACCCATGGGTTAATTCGCAACATCTTTTGTAAAAATGTCAACCGTCTTTTCAGTCATCTTAGTAATTGGAAGAGTGTGTCATATTTTTGTTTTCTTCCTGTTTTCCTGTTTTTTGTTGTTTTTGCAAATGTGGCCTATTTCAAAACTCTAAATATTTAACTACAAACAGCAAAGTACCAAACTGACTTTACTAAACAAGATGTGCCTTGTGTCCTGCAGACATGGGTGAAGAATATCTTGGTCCTCCTGAATGGCAGCAGCCAGACTTGCCTGGTTTTAAAGGGGAGGAGTTAGAGCCCCCTGGTGACAAAGAGGAGGAGCAGCTGCCACCCTGCACGAAAGAAGAAGAAGATTTCACAGAGTTTCCTGTTACTATTGTCTATGTGAAGAATGAAGATGAAAGAGAGGATGAGGAGAATATTGATGCAGAGCCTCCAAGCAGCATCGCCAGTCAACAAGCGACAAGAGAAATTGATGGTGAGCACGGTGGAGATTCACAAGCAGATGGCTGGTTAGCTCCAATGTCGGATGGTGAAGACACATCGTCACATTCCCCTCACGCTGATGACAATGATGAAGAGTGGAAAGGAGCAATGCCACATCACACTGAAAGCAAACCTTGGAAATGTTCACAGTGTGGGAAAAGCTTTGAATACGAAGACAAATTAAAAAGACATGTGCTAGTCCATACTGGTGAGAAACCCTTTTGCTGTTCGATTTGTGGCCAAAGATTTTCGAGAAATAGACACTTGAAACAGCACACGCAATCCCACACTGGCGAGAGACCTTTTGCATGTTTGGTGTGCGGTAAAAGATTTTATCAAAGTAGTCACTTGAGACAACATGCAAAAACCCACACTGGTGAGAAACCTTTTGCATGTTTGGATTGTGGTAAAAAATTCTCTCTTAAGGCAGGCTTAGCCCAACACGCAAAAACCCACACGGGTGAGAAACCTTTTTCCTGTTTGATTTGTGGTCAAAGGTTTACTAAAAAGGGACACCTAAAAGTACACTCAAGAAACCACACTGGCGAGAAACCTTTTGCCTGTTTGGTTTGTGGTAAAAGATTTTCTGAAAATGGAAACCTGAGAAAACACTCTCAAACTCACAGTGAGAAACCTTTTGCTTGTTCGGTTTGTGATAAAAAATTTATTTCTGAGACAATCTTAACCAAACACACAAGTAGCCACACGGGTGAGAAACCTTTTGCCTGTTTAGTTTGTAGTAAAAGGTTTTCTCAAAAGGCAAACTTGGCTCAACACAATAGAATCCATACTAGCGAGAAACCTTTTTCCTGTTTGTTTTGTGATAAAAGATTTTCACTTAAGTGCTACTTAAAAAAACACACAAGAACTCACACTGATGAGAAACCTTTTGTCTGTTCGGTTTGTGGGAAAAGATTTTATCAAAGTAGTGCATTGAAAGAACACACAAGAGTCCACACTGGTGAGAAACCTTTTGCCTGTTCGGTTTGTGGTCAAAGGTTTTCATCGCAGGGAAACTTGAAATGTCATACAGAAACCCACACTGGTCAGAAACCTTTCGCCTGTTCGGTTTGTGAGCAAAGATTTTCTCTTGAGAAGTACTTAAAAAAACACACAAGGACCCACACTGATGAGAAACCTTTTTCCTGTTCAGTTTGCGGTAAAAGATTTTCTCTTGAGAAGTACTTAAAAAAACACTACCCAACCCACAGTGGCGAGAAACCTTTTCCGTGTTTGGTTTGTGGTCAAAGGTTTTCCCAAAAAGGAAACATGGCTAAACACAGCAGAACCCACTCAGGTGAGAAACCTTTTGCCTGTTCAGTTTGCGGTCAAAGATTCCCGAGTAATAATCTAGCAAAGAGGCACAAGTGTACTGTTGAGAAAAGCAGCAATCAGTGAAGATATAACTTTAATATTAATTATATGGTAAAGGAGAGCACATCTCGTGATACTGCAGCTGTTATTTTTTCAAGTCTTTTATTTTACTTCAAATACAGTCGGCCCCCGGTTTACGAACACCCTGTTTTACGAACAATTCGACTAACGAGCGTGGATCACGGAGATTTTTGTCCCCCACTTACGAACAATCCGATATGCCGGCCATTGTGTATGCAAGTACATTTTCGCTAAACTGCGTCAACAAAATCAGCAGTTGCGTCAACTAAATCAGCAGCGGACTCTTGTGGCAGTAACGTGAACGCTATTGCTCTTACAACGTCACAGTCACTGTCTCAGTCACGGTGTCTAAATATATATTGTTGAATGTGAATGACAGATGTGTCCACAGTTTTATTTATGTTTGTATTACTGACTAAGAGTTGTGCCATAGGAGGGCGCTGTATTTATTTGGGTTACTTCTGGGCTTCCATATCTGGAACTTCCTTCCTGTGCGCTCGTAGTGTGTTTTTTTTTTAGTATTGAGCTGCAGTTGTATGGAGCCTGACGTGTGGCCAGCAGCTGTATTTAATAAACTATGCCCTGAAGGCTAAAGATTATATATCTCTCTCAATCGTCATCTTTTCCTCCCGAATACAACGTGCTGCTTGATAGATAAAAACGCAACATATATTACCATTTAAGTGTAGTGTTTGTACAAGGGAAAAACAGCTGACATGAAATTAAATGTGCCGATTGCAGGGCAAAGAATTGTCATTGGTTTAAATGTTTGTTTGTTTTTTTTATAAATAAATTGTCAATACATTCCAACCGTTTTAAAAAAGTGCCAATAAGTATCAGTCAGTCACGGAGATGCCAATATGCTATTGGTCGATTAAGGTCACCCGGTCTCACTCACGGAGATGCTATTGAACGGCGTCACACGTCAATCACAGAAATGCCGATATGCTATTGGCCGAACGCCTTTATCTAGCTTGATGGGACAGGATGGAAGGAAGTAGACAAAATGAGTGAAAAACGGAATGTTTTGAAGACTTTGCAAACTTTATCTGTTAGACATAGCTTCTAAAATTACTAGTAGCAATAAAGGAAGAAGTAAGAGGATGATGTTTTAGCATCTCCGTGATTGACACCGCAACTGAAAGAGTGACTGTGACATTGCAAGAACAATAGCATATCTACGTCGCCGTGTCGTCATCGCGCGTTGGTCTCTGCTCCCCTCCGCCTCAACCCAGCTCAAGTCACATCGTTCCAAAGGTAAATGTCATTGTTCCTTTATATACGTTATTGAATTTAACTGTGCAGTAGATTAGGTTACTCAATTTTAATATGTGTTTAAAGTCGTGATGTTATTACTACGAGCAGTTCGAGTTACGAGCGTAGCCGCTGAACGGATTAAGTTAGTAACCCGGGGGACCACTGTAGTTTAAAATTATTTCGTTCAAATGATTCTTTGTTTTTTGTAATGCTTTTAAATGCTGTACATTTAATTGTGCAATGTGTAAATAATGTTGCCTTTCCCGTCATTCCAAATGTTTTTAAAATATTGTTTCAGTATTTTAGCAATTTTAAATCTTTTGAGAAGATATGAAAATAAATACTTTGCTCCAAATGTATAGATGAAGCTGTTTGTTTTTACTTTATTTAACCAATACGCGGACGACTATTACCCCAACAGACACTAATATCAAACATTTAAGAGCAAAATAGTAGAGGGACTCGTTGGCATTCGTGACGTCTTCGTCACATGAATTTTGTCCAAGTGCGCTAGCCATAGACTTCGCGTTGCAAAACGTGTCCTCAAGGCTTGTTTTTCCTTTCCCACAACCCGATTTTGTCGTGATTTTGAACTGAAAGTTCCAAACGAAACGGATCGTCCGTCGCTTCTTTATTGCAATCACATCGAAATTCGACATATTCGTGTGCGGTTCAAGCCACCTCGGGCTTGTTGAAACTCGCTTAGCTTAGCCTAGCTTAGCTTGCTAGCCGCTCACAAAGCAGACGCGTTTGATGCCCCAGCAGACATCAAGTGCTGAGCGTAAAGACGAGTGAACGCCGATAGAATAACGTGCGCAAGAATGAAAGTGAAGATCGAAGAGGAGCTTTGCGGAGCCCAAGAGGAGAAGGAGCGACAAGAAGGTCGACTGCTGGACAAGCTTTGCAAGCAGCCCCCAGTTGAATTCAACTCGCGAGGTTTGTCACTCTTTACAGTGTTGGAATTTTATTTCTAAATCAACATAAACTCAAAAACTTATGTCAGCGGGGCCCCCGGACCACAACGAGTCCGGCAACTTGTCCAAAAGCCGAGCGGCGTCCTCGTGGTCCGCGAGCTCCCTGCCGTGAAATCGAGACCGCGTGACATGCTCCAGCAACCCGGGATCCACAGCGCCGACCTGAATACAAAAACATTCAGCGCTCTGGGAATACATTACCAAGAAAATTTCACTTTGTGTTCAATCACCGGCCAATTGGCATTACCACACCATGGGTCCCAGTTCACGTGCCTCCCAGCCCGCTCCTACAGCCAGTTATGTGTGGTGTGAACGACTCACCTATCATGAACAATTGAGATCGCTTATCTGTCAGCGATGTGTACGTCGCAATGCCTCGTGTCTCCACAAAAATTTGGTGACTAGTCAATTTCCACTCATCGCCTTTGATTGTTTGAAATGCTTTCTAATAATTCAATCATTGTTGCAGGCATACAACAGCGTGAGATGGAGAGAGTCGGCCGAGGCAGGAGGAGAACAAGTCGATTCGGGGTTTTCACCGCAGGAACGTCAAGTAGACACTTCCTCCCTTTAGTTCATGTAGATGGCTACTCGTGTCTTTGTTCATAGGTCTTGCCGCATGCGATGAATAGGTGTTTGATTTTCAGTCAACACCAAGCGGTGGGTGAGAGTTTGTCCAGCAAAAGAAGTCATTTTGTGGTGTGGAGACAGGTAGAGTCGTGGGAAGACCAACAAAACCCATCTTTGGCCTAGTCATCGTCATCTGCATAGAGGTGGCTGATGACCGCCTGCTAGTGTGGCTTGCTCAGTTGTTGTCGTCGTCGCCAGGGAGCAGGGCCACGCTGCCCAAGTCCTTGCCTCGTGGAGGTTGTCTTCCTCTGCCTCCCCCCGGGGGAGGAGGGCCCTGGTGCTGGCTTTGTTCTGGCCAAGGAAACGTGCACTGTCTCCACCAACGGTCCATACCGTCACACCTGAAGCAGCCTTGATTTGGAGCTTGGCGAGAGCCGCCTTGACCTCCATTGGTGTTCCCCCTTTCCACGACATGCCCCTCCGCCTCTCGCCGGCCGTCCCTCAACCATCCACATCCGTTGATCTGCCACCCCCTTTTTGGACTTTGTGTCCTTTGCTCTTTTTTTTTCGCGCTTGTGCTAGTTGAAGTCTCCTGCATTCCTTTCACTCCCTCATCTGATTTGTTTTGCCTGTGAACGTATAATTTTACGTGGTGAGTCACACGTTGATTAAAATAACCCTCATTACCTTCCAGCAGATCAAGGTCTTCAGAAAGCTTCTCCCTGACCTCCATGGAAAGTGTGTCTAGATGCACATGTCTACAAATCACGCAAAGCGGCTTGTCGCAAGATGGATGCGAGCCGGTCTTATCTGTCAACGCGGTCTGGCGGGCGTTGAGGTGTGCAGCGGGATCCGTGGTGGGTTTCAAGTCTGGAAGTTTTGCTACGGCTGACGCGGAAGAAGGAAAGAGATCCTGGAGCGCAGCAAACAGTCACATGGTGAAATGAGCAAACAACCAATCGGGTTCAACCATATTAAGGCCGGAGCGCCTCAGGACTTGGTCAAATTGGTGAATTGAGGAACAACATGCCTGGATCAATCTTACCATGTCGCCGCAAGCCAAACTCATACCGTCAGTGTGTCTCCTGAAAGCTTGGATCCAGGGCTTGGCGCCGCCCATTAATGCGGGGAGCATTTTCTGTAAAAAATCTCAATTTTTTCAACGTCATTTCTTGATAAACTAACCCATGAGGGGCTGGTATCATGGGGTAATTTCTCATTGGTCGGGTATATCTGTCATATGGTCTAGTTTGAAATCCAGATTGTGGTCTGATCTGACTCTTTTCATAATTAGGGGTCAAACAGTTGTTGTCATTTCTTGCTTGTCTTCTCCAGTCATCCTCTGTTGAGTGCGCGCGTCGCATGTATGTGGCAAGAGGTGAGGAGTCAGTTGGAGGGGGGAGTGTGAAATCAAACACATTTCATGCAAATTGCGCTGCAACTTTTCATACTCCTTTATTTTTCTCTGGTTAAATTTCTCCTCTTTATCCATCCACTTTCCTCTTTCTTCTCCCTCAACTTTTTTCCACTGCAATGACTTCCCTTTCTGCCATTTGAAAATCCTTAGCCAAATGTGCAAATGTACAGTACATTTATCTCTATTAACCTTTTTATCCTCCTTCCATTTCACCCACACTTTTTCCACTTTGCTTGTTTTACTTTTTTTTGATCCCAGATGTTAAACCGTACCGTAACCACGAATAGTTCCAAACTATTCTAGTAGGTAAATCCCAGATTTTATACCCTACTAACGTCCACACTATTACAGTTTTACGCCGTTCCGCTCCTCCTTCCTCTTATAATTTAGCGTTGCCAATGTGCAGAGTTTGAAAAGGAATCTGCCTACCTCGTTTCACTGTGGGCCCAAGAGGAAAGACGGTCGGACGTGTGGCTTCTTTATCAGGTCGTCACCTGGTGTGGACGTGGGTCCCAGACCCGAGTCCCAGACTCTTGTGGTTTTTCTTGAAGTCCCAGACTTCTTGAAGTCCCAGACTTCTTTTACCTCTCTTGCATCACGTCGGGGTCACCATAAATTGTTGGAATTTTATTTCTAAATCAACGTCAACTCAAATTAGTAATCCGACTCCAATTTGCGAGTTTACACAACTGCCACTCATCCAGCAATTTGCGCGCTCGTTCTGCAATCGAAAGGTATCAGGAAGCCGGCTTTTTCACACACGAGTGGATTTATTCCTAACACACAGATCTAATACAAGCACCTGGGTCTCGGGTCCCTCTCGATACAGCCCTGTACGCCTCTGTTGCCACCAGCAGACGCACTCTACATCCGAGTTGCCCAGCCATGACTTACATTACACAAAATGCAAATGGTACGGCAATAAAGGTATCCTGGCATTCTTCTATTGTGTATAATGCGGTTAACTTTAGCTTGCTCTCATTGGTCTTTCTTCCCCTGCCGAGTCGCTCGCTTGCCCCTCCTGGTTGTAGTTTTCCGCCAGCTGCCTCGGTGTTATCTGCATCTGCATCTTCCTTGCGACCAGCACCTTTTGTTCTGTAACATTCCATTCTTGCCCCCCTTGCATCACACATCCTGCCCTGTCCTGCCCCACCAGTCACACGCCCAGCAATTTACAGTTTCACCCTACACATACACAGGATGTAGCAATGTCTAATGAACTACTTTAAACTCAAACTCTTATGTTCCTTTAACAGCCATTACTTGTCAACAACATTTCTGTGTTTATTTAGAGAATAATGCAATTGAATGTCATCCCGAATAGAAAATCCTATTTGTGAATTGTGAATTTGTGTCCTGCAGACATGACAGAAGAATGTCTAGGTCCTGAGATGCAGGAGCCAAAGATGCCAGGTGTTAAAGAGGAGGAGTTGAAGCCCCCTAGTGGCAAAGACGAGAACCCCAGCGTCAATAAAGAGGAGCAGGTGCCACCATGCATAAAAGAGGAGGAAGATTTCACAGATTTGCCAGTGAGTGGTGTCCATGTGAAGACTGGAGATGAGGAGAAAAAATGGATGGAGCCTCCAACCAGCAACTCCAGTCAACAGGGGACAACAGAGATTAATGGCGAGCATGAGATTGATGGCTGGTTAGCGCCAATGTCAGATGGTGACGACACAACGTCCCACTCTTCTCACACTGAGGATGACCACGATGAAACGTGGGAAGGTGAGATGCCACGTCACACTGGCACCAAACATAGGAAAACGTCTCAGCTCGGGAAAACGTTTGGCTACGAGTCCAAAAGACATACGGCGCGCCCCACTGGTGAGAAACCTTTTGCCTGTTCAGTTTGTAGTCAAAGATTTTCTAGACAGGGCAGCCTGAGACGTCACGCACAAACCCACACTGGTGAGAAACCTTTTTCCTGTTTGGCTTGTGCTCAAACGTTTTTTGGTAAATCCGAATTTCAAGCACACATAAGAACACACACTGGTGAGAAACCGTTTGCCTGTCTGGTTTGTGGTAAAAGATTTACCGATAATGGCAACTTGAGACGACATACAAGAATCCACACTGGTCAGAAACCTTTTGCCTGTTTAGTTTGTAGTAAAAGGTTTTCTCGAAAGGCAAACTTGGTTCAACACAATAGAATCCATACTAGCGAGAAACCTTTTGCCTGTTTTTTTTGTGATAAAAGATTTTCACTTAAGTGCTACTTAAAAAAACACACAAGAACTCACACTGATGAGAAACCTTTTGTCTGTTCGGTTTGTGGGAAAAGATTTTCATCGCAGAGAAATATGAAATGTCATACAGAAACACACACTGGTCAGAAACCTTTTGCCTGTTCAGTTTGTGGTCAAAGGTTTTCATCGCAGGGAAACTTGAAATGTCATACAGAAACACACACTGGTCAGAAACCTTTCGCCTGTTCGGTTTGTGAGCGAAGATTTTCTCTTGAGAGGTACTTAACAAAACATACAAAGACCCATACTAATGAGAAACCTTTTGCCTGTTCAGTTTGTGATAAAAGATTTTCACTTAAGCGCTACTTAAAAAGTCACACAAGAACTCACACTGGTGAGAAACCTTTTGCCTGTTCAGTTTGTGGTCAAAGGTTTTCATCGCAGATAAATATGAAATGTCATACAGAAATACACACTGGTCAGAAATCTTTTGCCTGTTCAGTTTGTGGTCAAAGGTTTTCATCGCGGGGAAACTTGAAATGTCATACAGAAACACACACTGCTCAGAAACCTTTCGCCTGTTCGGTTTGTGAGCGAAGATTTTCTCTTGAGAGGTACTTAACAAAACATACAAAGACCCATACTAATGAGAAACCTTTTGCCTGTTCAGTTTGCGGTAAAAGATTTTCTCTTGAGGAGTACTTAAAAAAACACTACCCAACCCACAGTGGCAAGAAACCTTTTCCCTGTTTGGTTTGTGGTCAAAGGTTTTCCCAAAAAGGAAACATGGCTAAACACAGCAGAACCCACTCAGGTGAGAAACCTTTTGCCTGTTCAGTTTGCGATAAAAGATTCCCTAGTAGTTATCTAGCAAAGAGGCACAAGTGTACTGTTGAGAAGAGCAGCGATCAGTGAAGATACAACTTTAATATTTATAATATGGTAAAGGAGAGCACATCTTGTGATACAGTAGCTGTTATTTTTTCAAGTCTTTGATTTTAATTCAAATAGTTTAAAATTATTTCGTTCAAATGATTCTTTGTTTTTTGTAATGCTTTTGAATGTTTACATGAATGTTACATTTAATTGTGCAATGTGAAAATAATGTTGCCTTTCCTGTCATCCAAATGTATTTAAAATATTGTTTGAGTATGTTAGCAATTTAAAATCTTTGAGAAGATATGAAAATAAATACTTTGCTCCAAATGTATAGATGAAGCTGTTTGTTTTTATTTTATTTAACCAACACGCGGACGAGTATTACCCCAACAGACACTAATATCAAACATTTAAGAGTATGATTTTAGTAAGTATGTATTTGTTGAATAAGCTAAATAGTAAAGGGACTCGTTGGCATTCGTGACGTCTTCGTCACATGAATTTTGTCCAAGTGCGCTAGCCATAGACTTCGCGTTGCAAAACGTGTCCTCAATGCTTTTTTTCCTTTCCCACAACCCGATTTTGTCGTGTTTTTGAACTGAAAGTTCCAAACGAAACGGTTTGTCCGTCGCTTCTTTATTGCAATCACATCGAAATTCGACATATTCGTGTGCGGTTCAAGCCACCTCGGGCTTGTTGAAACTCGCTTAGCTTAGCCTAGCTTAGCTTGCTAGCCGTTTACAAAGCAGACGCGTTTGATGGCCCAGCAGACATCAATTGCTGAGCGTAAAGACGAGTGAACGCCGATTGAATAACGTGCGCAAGAATGAAAGTGAAGATCGAAGAGGAGCTTTGCGGAGCCCAAGAGGAGAAGGAGCGACAAGAAGGTCGACTGCTGGACAAGCTTTGCAAGCAGCCCCCAGTTGAATTCAACTCGCGAGGTTTGTCACTCTTTACAGCCATTACTTGTCAACAACATTTTTGTGTTTATTTAGAGAATAATGCAATAGAATGTCATCCCGAATAGAAAATCCTATTTGTGAATTGTGAATTTGTGTCCTGCAGACATGACAGAAGAATGTCTAGGTCCTGAGTGGCAGGAGCCAGTTGTTAAAGAGGAGGAGTTGAAGCCCCCTAGTGGCAAAGACGAGGATCACCTGCAGAACCCCAACGTCAATAAAGAGGAGCAGGTGCCACCATGCATAAAAGCGGAGGAAGATTTCACAGATTTGCCAGTGAGTGGTGTCCATGTGAAGACTGAAGATGAGGAGGAAAAATGGGTGGAGCCTCCAACCAGCAACTCCAGTCAACAGGTGACAACAGAGATTAATGGCGAGCATGAGATTGATGGCTGGTTAGCGCCAATGTCAGATGGTGACGACACAACGTCCCACTCTTCTCACACTGAGGATGACCACGATGAAACGTGGGAAGGTGCGATGCCACGTCACACTGGCACCAAACATGGGAAAACGTCTCAGCTCGGGAAAACGTTTGGCTACGAGTCCAAAAGACATACGGCGCGCCCCACTGGTGAGAAACCTTTTGCCTGTTCAGTTTGTAGTCTAAGATTTTCTAGACAGGGCAACCTGAGACGTCACGCACAAACCCACACTGGTGAGAAAACTTTTTCCTGTTTGGCTTGTGCTCAAACGTTTTTTGGTAAATACGAATTTCAAGCACACACAAAAACACACACTGGTGAGAAACCGTTTGCCTGTCTGGTTTGTGGTAAAAGATTTACCGATAATGGCAACTTGAGACGACATACAATAATCCACACTTGTCAGAAAACTTTTGCCTGTTTAGTTTGTAGTAAAAGGTTTTCTCGAAAGGCAAACTTGGTTCAACACAATAGAATCCATACTAGCGAGAAACCTTTTGCCTGTTTTTTTTGTGATAAAAGATTTTCACTTGAGTGCTACTTAAAAAGACACACAAGAACTCACACTGGTGAGAAACCTTTTGTCTGTCTGGCTTGTGGGAAAAGATTTTATCAAAGTAGTGCATTGAAAGAACACACAAGAGTCCACACTGGTGAGAAACCTTTTGCCTGTTCGGTTTGTGGTCAAAGGTTTTCATCGCAGGGAAATTTGAAATGTCATACAGAAACACACACTGGTCAGAAACCTTTCGCCTGTTCGGTTTGTGAACAAAGATTTTCTCTTGAGAAGTACTTAACAAAACATACAAAGACCCACACTAATGAGAAACCTTTTGCCTGTTCAGTTTGTGATAAAAGATTTTCACTTAAGTGCTACTTAAAAAGACACACAAGAACTCACACTGGTGAGAAACCTTTTGTCTGTCCGGTTTGTGGGAAAAGATTTTATCAAAGTAGTGCATTGAAAGAACACACAAGAGTCCACACTGGTGAGAAACCTTTTGCCTGTTCAGTTTGTGGTCAAAGGTTTTCATCGCAGGGAAACTTGAACTGTCATACAGAAACACACACTGGTGAGAAACCTTTCGCCTGTTCGGTTTGTGAGCGAAGATTTTCTCTTGAGAAGTATTTAAAAAAACATACAAGGACCCACACTGATGAGAAACCTTTTTCCTGTTCAGTTTGCGGTAAAAGATTCCCTAGTATATATCTAGCAAAGAGGCACAAGTGTACTGTTGAGAAAAGCAGCGATCAGTGAAGATACAACTTTAATATTTATTATATGGTAAAGGAGAGCACATCTTGTGATACAGTAGCTGTTATTTTTTCAAGTCTTTGATTTTAATTCAAATAGTTTAAAATTATTATTTCGTTCAAATGATTCTTTGTTTTTTGTAATGCTTTTGAATGTTTACATGAATGTTACATTTAATTGTGCAATGTGAAAATAATGTTGCCTTTCTTGTCATCCAAATGTATTTAAAATATTGTTTCAGTATTTTCGCATTTTGAAATCTTTGAGAAGATAACAAAATAAATACTTTGCTCCAAATGTATAGATGAAGCTGTTTGTTTTTATTTTATTTAAGCAACACACGTACGATTACTACCCCAACAGACACTAATATCAAACATTTAAGAGTATGATTTTAGTAAGTATGTATATGTTGAATAAGCAAAATAGTAAAGGGACTCGTTGGCATTCGTGACGTCTTCATCACATGAATTTTGTCCAAGTGCGCTAGCCATAGACTTCGCGTTGCAAAACGTGTCCTCAATGTTTTTTTTCCTTTCCCACAACCCGATATTGTCGTGATTTCGAACTGAAAGTTCCAAACGAAACGGATTGTCCGTCGCTTCTTTATTGCAATCACATTGAAATTCGACATATTCGTGTGCGTTTAAAGCCACCTCGGGCATGTTGAAACTCGCTTAGCTTAGCCTAGCTTAGCTTGCTAGCCGCTCACAAAGCAGACGCGTTTGATGGCCCAGCAGACATCAAGTGCTGAGCGTAAAGACGAGTGAACGCCGATAGAATAACGTGCGGAAGAATGAAAGTGAAGATCGAAGAGGAGCTTTGCGGAGCCCAAGAGGAGAAGGAGCGACAAGAAGGTCGACTGCTGGACAAGCTTTGCAAGCAGCCCCCAGTTGAGTTCAACTCGCCAGGTTTGTCACTCTTTACAGCCATTACTTGTCAACAACATTTCTGTGTTTATTTAGAGAATAATGCAATTGAATGTCTTCCCGAATATAAAATCCTATTTGTGAATTGTGAATTTGTGTCCTGCAGACATGACAGAAGAATGTCTAGGTCCTGAGATGCAGGAGCCAAAGATGCCAGGTGTTAAAGAGGAGGAGTTGGAGCCCCCTAGTGGCAAAGACGAGAACCCCAACGTCAATAAAGAGGAGCAGGTGCCACCATGCATAAAAGAGGAGGAAGATTTCACAGATTTGCCAGTGAGTGGTGTCCATGTGAAGACTGAAGATGAGGAGGAAAAATGGGTGGAGCCTCCAACCAGCGACTCCAGTCAACAGGGGACAACAGAGATTAATGGCGAGCATGAGATTGATGGCTGGTTAGCGCCAATGTCAGATGGTGACGACACAACGTCCCACTCTTCTCACACTGAGGATGACCACGATGAAACGTGGGAAGGTGAGATGCCACGTCACACTGGCACCAAACATAGGAAAACGTCTCAGCTCGGGAAAACGTTTGGCTACGAGTCCAAAAGACATACGGTGCGCCCCACTGGTGAGAAACCTTTTGCCTGTTCAGTTTGTAGTCAAAGATTTTCCAGACAGGGCAGCCTGAGACGTCATGCACAAACCCACACTGGTGAGAAACCTTTTTCCTGTTCGGTTTGTGCTCAAACGTTTTTTCGTAAATACGACTTACAAGCACACACAAGAACACACACTGGTGAGAAACCGTTTGCCTGTCTGGTTTGTGGTAAAAGATTTACCGATAATGGCAACTTGAGACGACATACAAGAATCCACACTGGTCAGAAACCTTTTGCCTGTTTGATGTGTGGTAAGAAATTTTCAGAATCCACAACTTTGAGGCGACACACAAGGATCCACACTGGTGAGAAGCCTTTTGAATGTTTGGTTTGTGGTCAAAGGTTTTCTAGACAGGAAAGCCTGAGAATTCACACGCAAAACCACACTCGTGAGAAACCTTTTGCTTGTTCCTTTTGCGGTCAAAGATTCCCAAGTAAGAATCAAGCAAAGATGCACAAGTGTGCTGTTGAGAAAAGCAGTGATCAGTGAAGCTGATATGATGCAACGTGTACATTTTTTTTTCCTTTTGATATTAAATTATGATTATGACTAGGTATGGGCAAGTATTTACTTTTAAGAAAAGAAATGGCCTTTTTTCCATGTTTATTCACACCCTGAAGTGTTCGACTACACTGGGGAAAAAAATACAACAGCTGTTATTTGTTCAGTCATTGTTTTTTCAATTAAACGGTTTAAAATTTTTAGTATGTGTTTTTTAAGTGATGCTTTTTTCATCCCTTTGAATTATTGAACTTGTAATTGTGCAATGTGTTAATAAATTTGCCTTGTGAATCATTCCAAATGTATTTGCAGTATTTTCTGATTTATGACCATTTTAATCTCGGAGAAAGCTCGCAAGCTTCAGTTTTTTTTCTGGTCAAATTGATTTTTTTTTTTTTCATTGTGTCGTGAATCCAACGTAGTAATGTGTAATTGGGGCAAACAACAATCAAGTCCACTTAAACTAATTATGCCTCAATTACAAGGACTGGAAATTAGAATAATCTATATTCATTTTGATCGTTCAATATAATTTTGAGTTTTTTTTAATATAGGGTTTAAGGTGTACGTTTTGATTAAGCTGTAAAAGCAAATTAATTTGTTTCTATATGTCAGCTCAATATAGCGCTCGGCTTCTGATCGCACTAAGTTTGTCCAAGTGGACTTGCTGTAGTCTACGCGTTGCAGAGCTTTTCCTGATGAATTGATTCGGGTTAAACACTGTCGTTCTGAATTTAAACTGAAAGGTTTTGAAGCGATTGAGTTTCCATCGCTACTTTACTGCAATCGAATACAAATTTTGCAGGTTTGTGTGCGGTTCAAGTCAACTCGGGTTCGTTGAAACTTCGCGGCCTTGTTTAGTTGAGCTTAGCTTAGCTTGTTAGCTGCTAACAACGTGGCGCGTTTGTTGGCTCAGCGGTCATCAAGTGAGAGCGCAAAGCGTGGGAAACATCCAGTGAAAATGCTGAGAACCAAAGTCAAGTTGGAAGAAGAGCAATGTGGCACCCAAGAGGAAATGCAGCGACAAGGAAGTCGACTTTTGGACAAGCTTTGCATGCAACCTCGAGTTGCGTTACGCAGATCAGGTTTGTCACTTTGTTCATTCACTACTTTTAAACAGCCTCCCTGTGTTAATTCATTTCGAACAGCATCTGATCCTTTCACAAAAATACATTTAATGTCTTAGATTATTGCCCAAATCGACGAGGCGTTTTATGATGCACATGTGTGCTCCGAGTTGCAAAATCTGTAAATATTGCTGAGCGACATTGATGAGCACTCTGCTTGCTAGGGTGCCTGGGTTACAGAAGCATTCAATTGAATATCCCCCTGAGTATGAAATCTCATTTATGAATTCACTGTCTGTATTGCTTTAATATTTATGTGATTTAATAAATATTTTTTTTGAATTCTTGGCCATACGACAAGCCTAAAATCAGTCACAACAGACTACCTTAACTAAACATTTTTGTCTTTTGTCCCACAGACGTGAGTGAAACATATCTTGGTCCTGAATGGCAGGAGCAAAAGTTGCCTGGCGTTAAACAGGAGGAGTTAGAGCCCCCTAGTGGCAAAGAGGAGGATCTGTTGCAGCACCCCAACATCAAGAAAGAGGAGCATCTGCCCCCATGCATAAAAGAGGAGGGAGATTTCACAGACTTGCCAGTGACTGGTGTCCTTTTGAAGACTGAAGGTGAAGGAGGTCTAGATGAAGAGAAGGAAGAGGCGGAGCTTCCTAGCTCCAGTCAACACTTGACAACAGAAATAAATAGCAAGAACGGCTGGTTAGCTCCAATGTCGGATGGTGACGACACAACATCACACTTTTCCCGCACTGATGTCGATGATGAAGAGTGGGAGGGTGACAACAAGCGTTGGAAATGTTCTCAGTGTGGGAGAAGGTTTGGCGCCGAGTCCTTTTTGAAAAGACATATGATGTGCCACACTGGTGAGAAACCTTTTGTCTGTTCGGTTTGTGGTAAAAGGTTTTCTAGAAAAGATTGCATGAGAGAACACATAAAAAGCCACACTGGTGAGAAACCTTTTGCCTGTTCAGTTTGTGATAAAAAATTTTCTCAGAAGTCTAGCATGATAACACACACAAAAACCCACAGTGGTGAGAAACCTTATATCTGTTTGGTGTGTGGTAAAAAAATATCTTCAAAGAACTACTTAACTATACATGCAAGGACTCACACTGGTGAGAGACCTTTTCCCTGTTTGGTTTGTGGTAAAATATTTTATACCAACAATAACTTGAGACAACATGCACAAATCCACACCGACGAAAAAGCTTTTGCCTGTTCGGTTTGCGGTAAAAGATTCTCTATCAACGGAAGCTTGAAACGTCACACAAGAATCCACACTGGTGAAAAAGCTTTTCCCTGTTCGGTTTGCGGTCAAAGGTTTTCCCTCAGGTACAACTTAAAAGTACACATAAGAACCCACTCTGGCGAGAAACCTTTTGCCTGTTCGGTTTGTGGCCAAAGGTTTTCTCAAAATGGCTATTTGAGGCAACACATAAGAACCCACACTGGCGAAAAACCTTTTGCCTGTTCGGTTTGTGGTAAAAGGTTTTCCTTAAATGGAAACTTGATTAAACACACAAAATCCCACAACGGCGAGAAACCTTTTGTCTGCTCGATTTGTAGTAAAGGATTTTCTCAAGCTGAACATTTAAGACAACACACAAAGACCCACACTGGTGAGAAGCCTTTTGCCTGTTTGATTTGTGGTAAAAGGTTCACTAGACAGGGAAGCATGAGACGACACACAAAAACCCACAGTGGTGAGAAACCTTTTGCCTGTTCAGTTTGTAGTAAAAGGTTTTCTTCAAATGGAGCCTTGAAACAACACACAAGATCCCACACCAGCGAGAAACCTTTTGCCTGCTCGGTGTGTGGTAAAGCATTTTCTCAAGCCACACTTTTAAGACAACACACAAAGACCCACACTGGTGAGAAGCCTTTTGCCTGTTTGGTTTGTGGTCAAAGGTTCACTAGACCGGGAAGCCTGAGACGACACACAAAAACCCACAGTGGTGAGAAACCTTCTGTTTGTTCACTTTGTGGTCAAACATTCCAAACTGTGGATCTAGCAAAGGCGCACAAGTGCGCGAATGAGAAAAGCGGTGATCAGTGAAACTTTATGATGACATCACTAGAATGCTGGTCCGCTATTGGTCGGCATCATTTTTCAAAATGGCGGAACATTAAAGCTTTGTTTACCTGTGATTGCTTACAAAAACGTATTTTTAGTGCATTTAGACGTCACGGTTTACGTTTCGTTGATGGTTGAAGAGCACTGTCACCGTTATCTGAAAAAGTATTCTCAACTCCTGAGGACATATTAACACAGTCAAGGGCATGCTTGAAGAAATAAATGTTTTTGTTTTTTTAAAGAATACTTAATGTGTGATCATAGATGTCAATGTGTGGCTTCTCTAAACGAATAAATAGAATTTGTCCATTCTAATAATTCCTTCTGGTTCTTTTTGTCAATAATCAATATATAGGCCATCATTTCTGTTTTTTTCCAAACATTACCCAATATATCACTACATGGATCGCCATACGCCTCTGTGGTATCGCAATATATCACAATACACTTTTAAGAAGCAATACCAGCACTATTACATAATATAAACCAATCGAGCACTGTAGTGACAACTGTGACCATTGGATGGCAGCGTTTCTACAAATACAACATAGCGCTATCACCTACATGCAAATCAAAGATAAATTCAAATAAATATCAGACATGCTAAATTGCCCTGGGTGTGATTGGGTGCGTGAAGGGTTGTTCGTCTCTCTGTG
The DNA here is from genome assembly GCF_059441005.1 of Hippichthys cyanospilos. NCBI lineage: Eukaryota > Metazoa > Chordata > Actinopteri > Syngnathiformes > Syngnathidae > Hippichthys > Hippichthys cyanospilos. Next base: position 17,660,267 of record NC_142383.1, on the reverse strand, counting down.
CCCTGCAATTGGCTGGCAACCAGTTCAGGGTGTCCCCGCCTACTGCCTGAAGCCAGTTGGGATAGGCACCAACAAGCCTGCGACCCTTTTGAAGATAAGCAGCTAGATAATGGATGGATAATATAGAATCTCGCTAATGAAGTTAGAAATGTTTTATCTGCTCAAAGGTGTTTTGTTAGAACTTTCCCTCATTTGTTTTGGTCTTCAATGTGTTCAATGTTTGTGATTTTTGGTAAGAACTTGCAAACGTGCCAAAAATCATGTCATTTGCAATTGAGAAAAACAAAAAACAAACATAAAATAGTTCATTTGTATTAACTGTTATTGGTTCAAAGAATGTCAGGCAGAATGGCTGGCCCCGTTATTTATTTATTTCATTTTTATGACTGGCGTTTCAAGCTATTCAGTAATTAAAAAAAAGGAAAGAAAAACCATCATGAAGATCTGTTCGCAAATTTATGATCAGAATAAAGTGTCTTCCTATGGGATCATAGTAATTTAACATATTTGAACTGTTTGGCAGACGGTTTTCAGTGGCATAATGACAGTTTGGATCAAGCCGTTTTTATATGGGCTGCCAGAGTTTTAGAATCATGAAATTGGATATCCTCCTGAGTATCAAATCCTATTCATGAATTTACCATCTGTTTCACTGAATTATTCACGTAAGGTAATGCATATTTTATAGCGGCCTTCCATAATTGTTTATTCTTTGTTTTGCTCACATGGGCCATCTGACAAGCCTCAATATGAATAACAAACAGCAAAGTCACAACAGACTTCACTCAACCGTATGTGTCTTGTGTCCCACAGATGTGAGTGAAAAATATCTTGGTCCTGAAAGGCAGGAGCCAAAGTTGGCTGGTGTTAAAAAGGAGGAGTTAGAGCCCCCTCGTGGCAAAAAGGAGGATCTTCTGCAATACCCCAACATCAAGAAAGAGGAGCATCTGCCCCCATGCATAAAAGAGGAGGGAGATTTCACAGACTTGCCAGTGACAGGTGTCCTTTTGAAGACTGAAGGTGAAGGAGGTGTAGATGAAGAGAAAAAAGAGGTGGAGCCTCCTCGTTCCAGTCAACATGTGAAAACGGAAATAAATGGCAAGCACGGTGGAGGATCACAGGCAAACAGCTGGCAAGCTCCAATGTCAGATGGTGAAGACACAATGACACACTCTTCTCATACCGATGTCGATGATAACGAGTGGGTGGGTGAGATGACACGTCACACTATTGGCAAGCGTTGGAAATGTCCTCAGTGTGGGAAAAACTTTGTCTCCAAGTTCCTTTTGAAAAGACATATCATGTGCCACACTGGTGAGAAACCTTTTGCTTGTTTGGTTTGTGGGCAAAGATTTCAGCAAAATCATTACTTGAGCATACACACCAGAATCCACACTGGTGAGAAACCTTTTGCCTGCTCTGTTTGTGGTCAGAGATTTCCTCGACAGGTAGACCTGACACGACACACAAAAATCCACACCAGTGAGAAACGTTTTACCTGTTCCGTTTGTGGTCAAATGTTCACGAGAAAGGAAGCTCTCAAAGTACACAAAAGAAGCCACACTGGTGAGAAACTTTTTACATGTTCTGTTTGTGAACAAAAGTTTTTGAGAAAGGAAACCCTAAAAGTACACACACGAACCCACACCGGTGAGAAAACTTTTGCCTGCTCCGTTTGTGGTCAGAGATTTCCTAGACAGGTAGACCTGACGCGACACACAAAAATCCACACTGGTGAGAAACCTTTTACCTGTTCCGTTTGTGGTCAAAAGTTTACTAGAAAGGAAGCCCTAAAAGTACACACCAGATGCCACACTGGTGAGAAACCTTTTACATGTTTGGTTTGTGAACAAAAGTTTTCGAGAAAGGAAACCCTTAAAGTACACACAAGAACCCACACTGGTGAGAAACCTTTTGCCTGTTCAGTTTGTGGGGGAAGATTTAAGCAAAATAGTGACTTGAAAAAACACACAAGAACCCACACTGGTGAGAAACCTTATACCTGTTCATTTTGTGGGCGAAGATTTAAGCAAAATAGTGACTTGAGAAAACACGCAAGAACCCACACTGGTGAAAAACCTTTTACCTGTTCCGTTTGTGGTCAGAGGTTTTCTCTGAAAAAACACTTAAAAGCTCACACAAGAACCCACACTGGTGAGAAACCTTTTGCTTGTTTTGTTTGTGGTCAAAGGTTTACAAGTAAAGAAAACCTAAAAGTACACACAAGAAGCCACACTGGTGAGACACCTTTTACTTGTTTGGTTTGTGGAAAAGGGTTTTCGAGAAGGGAAAACCTAAAAGTACACACAAGAACTCACACTGGTGAGAAACCTTTTGCCTGTTTGGTTTGCGGACACAGGTGTTCTAGACGAGGTGACCTGAAAAAACACACCAGAACACACACCGGTTAAAAACATTTAGCCTGTCCTGTTTGTGGTCAAATATTTTATCTAAAAAAAGCACACAAAAGAACTCACACTGGTGAGAAACCATATGCTTGTTTGATTTGTGGTCAAAGGGAAACCCACAGTGGTGAGAAACCTTTTGCCTGCTCCGTTTATGGTCAAAGATTCCAAACTGAGTATCTCGAGCATAGTTGCAAGCAAATCTGGCCTTTTTCAACATATTTTTTAATTCACTATTTTATTCACTAAATTGCAGATGCACCCTTACTACATGCTGTGATGTGATAAAAAGAAATGTCAAATAGATGTCATTTGTTCACTGCGTTTTTAAGACGCAAATGGGTTAGAAATAGTTGTGTTTCATTTAATCGATTGTTTGTTTGTATTTTTTGTGGTTTTAAATGCATTTGTAATTGTGCACTGTGTAAATAAAGTTGAATTGGCTATCATATTTAAAAAAGGAGAAGATCATAAACTGCGAGGTTCAGGTATGATTATGACGTCTCCAGCTTGCTCTTTTTAGAGTGGCAAAATCTGGATGTACTGTATATGCTCCAGTTAGAGAATACGGACAGTTGCTCCATCCAGCACAGTTAATAATCGTGGTCTGCAAATACAGACAAAGAAGAACAAATATTAACATACATGCATACTGTACATACAGCACTTAATCCACTACTCATCAAGCAGCATAACATCCTAAACTTCTAAACATGCGGCCTACGGCAAGTCCACTTGGACGAATTATGCCTCAATTGGACTGTAAATAGCTGCAGGGAATAATCGATTTTCTTTAAGGATTTTATATAAGATGTAATATTTACATTTGGAATAACGTGGTTAAAGCAAAGGCGTTCATTTTTAAACGATGGTCAATATTCGCTTGTGTTGGATTCACAAAGTTTGTCCGAATGGGCTTGCCGTAGTTACTAGCGCTGGTCCTGATTCCATTCCGGCTAAAGGAACACTTTAGTCCTAAATTCGAACTGAAAGTTTCAGAGTGACTGAGTATCCACCGCTACTTTATTGCAATCAAATACACAATTTTGCACGTTTGTCAAATCAGGTCCGTTGAAACGTCATTGGCTTTTTTTAGCTTAGCTTAGCTTTTTTTTTTTTTAGCTTAGCTTTGTTTAGTTTAGCTTATTTTCTCAAAGTTTAGCTTGCTAGCCGCCTACAAAGCAGACGCCTCTGTTTGCTCAGCAAACATCAAGTGAGATCGCAAAGTGTAATAAACAGCAAGTTAAAATGTGCGCAAGAGCCAAAGACAAGTTTAAATCGGAGCTTTGTGGAACCCAACAGGAGCAGGAGCGACAAGAAGGTCGACTGTTGGACAAGCTTTGCATGCAACCTCGTGTTGTGTTATGCAGATTAGGTTTGTCACTTTGCTCATTCGCTACTTTTCAACAACCTTCCTGTGTTTGTTCATTACGAACAGCATTTCGTCTTTATTGTTGTATTTTGCTTTCATTAAATGCGAGGCGCCAACAATTTTTATGCTCCAATAGTAAACACGCATCCATTTTGTAAGTTAACAAAAAGTGAAATCAGTCATCATTCCATTCAAACAAGCTTGTTTTTTTTTCTTCCGAGAGATGCCGACCTTGCAACGATTAATTTTTTTTTGTATATTTTTGGTCTAACTACTACATGAATATAAAACCATAGAGATGGGTTGCTAAAGCCTTGAGAGCAAGTTTCCATCTAATTTTAGATCGGGGGCCACATGGAGTAAAATCTATTTTCAAGTGGGACGAACTGGAAAAGTCTTGGTCCACTGTATGATAGTAAAAACCAATTAGCTTCATTTGTGCCAGCCTGGTCAGCATTGTTTGCTCAGTAAACATCAAACAGGGTGCTGTGTGTACATTGCGTGACTCATTACATTTTTTATTTATTTTCATTTGTATATGTGGTCTCTCAAGCTACTTGGAATTTTTTTTAAAAAAAGGAAAAACCATCATAAATGAAGATTTGTTCACAAGTATATGAGCAGTGTCTTCCTATGGGATCATCGAGTTCTTTCGTCATAATTAAGGTTTTTGTGTGTTTCACTCACACAGGCCATCTGGTAAACATAAATATAGTATGCGAAAAGCAAAGTCACAGCAAAATGACGTAACTAAAACATGTTTTGTGTCCCATAGACGTGAGTGAAAAATGTCTGGATCCCCAGTGTCGGGAGCCAAAGTTTCCTGGCGTTAAAGAGGGGGAGTTAGCGCCCCCTAGTGGCAAAAAGGAGGATCTGCTGCAGCACCCCAACATCAAGGAAGAGGAGCAGCCTCCACCATGCATAAAAGAAGAGGGAGATGTCTCAGAGATGCCAGTGACTGTTGTCCTTTGGAAGACTGAAGGTGAAGGAGGTCTAGATGAAGAGAAGGAAGAGGCGGAGCCTCTTAGCTGCAGCCAACACGTGACAACAGAAATAAAAGGTAAGCACGGTGGAGGATCGCAAGCAAACAGCTGGCAAGCTCCAATTTCAGACGGCGAAGACACAATGACACACCCTTCTCATACCAATGTCAATGATGATGAGAGGGAAGGTGAGATGGCAAGTCACACTGTTGGCAAGCGATGGAAATGTTCTCAGTGCGGGAAAAACTTTAGCTCCAAGTTCATTTTGAAAAGACATATGATGTGCCACACTGGCGAGAGACCTTTTGCCTGTTCGGTTTGTGGCCGAAGATTTATGCAAGGTATTCACTTGAAAAACCACGCAAGAACCCACACTGGTGAGAAACCTTTTACGTGTTTGGTTTGTGAACAAAGCTTTTCGATAGAGGAAACCCTAAAAGTACATGCAAGAATCCACACTGGTGAGAGACCTTTTGCGTGTTCCGTTTGTGGGCAAAAATTTAAGCAAAGAAGTTGCTTGAAAAATCACACAACAACCCACAGTGGTGAGAGACCTTTTGCGTGTTTATTTTGTGGGCGAAGTTTTAAGCGAAATAGTGACTTGACAAAACACGCAAGAACCCACACTGGTGAGAAACCTTTTGCCTGTTCAGTTTGTGGGCGAACATTTATGCAAAAGTATTACTTGAAAAAACACACAAGAACCCACACTGGTGAGAAACCTTATACCTGTTCATTTTGTGGGCGAAGATTTACGCAAGATAGTGACTTGAGAAAACACACAAGAACCCACACTGGTGAAAAACCTTTTGCCTGTTCCGTTTGTGGTCAAAGGTTCTCTCTGAATAAACACTTAAAATCTCACACAAGAACCCACACTGGTGAGAAACCTTTTGCTTGTATGGTTTGTGGTCAAAGGTTTACAAGTAAGGACAACCTGAAAGTACACACACGAATCCATACGGGTGAGAAACCTTATGCCTGTTTGGTTTGTGGACACAGGTTTTCGAGACGAGGTGACCTGAAAAGACACGCAAGAACACACACCAGTTAAAAACCTTTTGCCTACTCCGTTCATGTTCAAAGATTCTAAACATAGTTGCAATAAAATCTGGCCTGTTTCAACATATTTTTTATTCACCAAATTGCAGACGCGCCCTCTTCTTGCTACATGCTGTGATTTGATAAAAAGAAATGTCAAATAGATGTCATTTGTTCACTGTGTTTTTCAGACTGGAATGGGTTCAAAATAGTTGTACGTTTCATTTATTCGATTGTTTGTTCGTTCGATTGTTTTCTTTTTTATGCATTTAAATGCATTTGTGATTTTGCACTGTGTAAATAAAGTTGACTTGCCGATCATTATGACGTGTTTGAAGTAGTTTTGAATTTCGGATTACAGTTACATCCAAAGATGCTTCTCTACCTTTCACTTTTGCAGACTTTAGCCTTAGTCGGGAAGAGATGATGTCATCAAACGAACGACCTCCTGGATCATTGACAGTATTTTTGTCATTTTAGTGTATCATTTATATAAGGTCATATTTAACATGTTAAACTCAAATAATTATTTACAATGTGGGTTACACAATTTGAAGGTTTTTATACGACGATGGAAAACGCGAGGTGACTGCTATACACTAGCGATGGAGGATGAGTGTCAATGATTTGAGTATTTTCAATTCAAATTCAGGATGAATAGTTTACGAGAAACGCAAAGTTGCCTATTCGGAGTTGCTCTCAAACCAGCGGTCTATGGCAACTCCATTAGGACATACTTTGTCTCAATACCAAGCGCGTGTAAAAATTGATCTCACAGAAGTTATTTAGTTTATTTAATAAAATCATGTGCAGCAATACTCGGGTTTTCTTGAGGATTTATTATAAGATGTGATACTTACGTGGTGAATAAACCGTCAAATTAATTAATTCATATATATTTGTGAGTTTAAATTCAATAGGGTTCACATTACGTTTGTCCAATTGGACTTGCTGTAGTTTACGCGTTGCAGCGCTTTTCTTGAATATATTCGGGTTAAACCAACACGTTCGTCCTAAATTCGAACTGAAAGTTTCCAAGCGACCGAGTAGCAATCGCTACTTTACTGCCATCAAATACAAACTTTGCATGTTTGTGCGCGGTTCAGGTCAACTCAGGCTCGTTGAAACATCTCGGCATTGCTTATCTAAGTTTAGCTTAGCTTGCTATCCGCTAACAAAGCAGACGCGTTTGTTGGCTCAACAGACATCAAGTGAGAGCGCAAAGCGTAATAAACATCCAGTGAAAATGCTAAGAAGCAAAGTCAAGTTGAAAGAGGAGCTTTGTGGAACCCAAGAGAAGGAACTGCAAGAAGATCGACTGCTGGACAGGCGTCACATGCAGCCTCGCGTTGTCTTACGCAGATTAGGTATGTCACTTTGCTTAGTCACTACTTTTCTACAACCTTGTGTTCATTCATTTTGAAAAGCATCTTTTGTGGGCACGTTGGCTCTCACAATTTTGACATGCCTGAATGTGGACTGTGTGTATCACCCCTGGTGACTCTGATTTTCTAAGGCAGATCTTTCAGGTCTAAAGCAAGGATAAATAATCTCTATAAAATGTTTGTTTGTTTTTTAATTATTTTTTTATCATTGTTATAATGTACTTTCAGTAAAAGTGAGGTGCCAACAATATTTATGCTCCAACAGTAAACATGCATCCATTTTCAAAGCTTCCAGCCTTTCCGGCCTTCCCGCGTGGGGTTTGGATGCTCTCCCAGAACTGGTTTTTCTTTCCTTGGCTCACACGGATAATCTGGCAACCCTAAATGTGATATACATACATGCCTTAACTAAACCATGTTGTCTTGTGTCCCACAGTGAGTGAAAAAGAGCTTGGTCCTGCGTGGCAGGAGCCAAAGTTGCCTGGCGTTAAAGAGGAGGAGTTGGAGCTCCCTGGTGGCAAAGAGGAGGAGGAGCTGCAGCATCCCAACATCAATAACGAAGAGCAGCTGCTACCATGCATGAAAGAGGAGGGCGATGTCTCAGAGATGCCAGTGACCGGTGTCCTTTGGAAGACTGAAGCTGAAGGAGGTCCAGATGAAGAGAAGAGAGAGGCGGAGCCTCCGAGCTCCCATCGACACGTGACAACAGAAATTGATGGTAAGCACGGAGGAGGATCGCAAGCAGACGGCTGGTTAGCTCCAATGTCAGATGGTGAAGATACAACGTCACGCTCTTCTCATACTGATGTCGATGATCAAGAGTGGGAGGCTGAGATGACAAGTAACACTGACAGCAAGCGTTGGAAATGTTCTGTGTGTGGGAAAACGTTTGGCTACAAGCACAATTTGAAAAAACATATGCTGTGCCACACTGGTGAGAAACCTTTTGCCTGTTTGGTTTGTGGTAAAAGGTTTTCCAGAAAGGATTGCATGAAAGAACACACAAGAACACACACTGGTGAGAAACCTTGCGCCTGCTCGGTTTGTGGCAAAAAATTATCTTCAAAGCAATACTTAACTATACATGCAAGAACCCACACTGGTGAGAAACCTTTTGGATGTTTGCTTTGTGATCAAAGTTTTACTACGAAGGGAAACTTAAAACAGCACACACAAACCCACACTGGCGAGAAACCTTTTGCCTGTTCAGTTTGTGATAAAAGATTTTCTCTGAAGTCTTGCATGATAAAACATACAAAAACCCACACTGGGAAGAAACCTTTTGTCTGTTCTGTGTGTGGTAAAAAAATATCTTCAAAGCAATACTTAACTATACATGCAAGGACCCACACTGGTGAGAGACCTTTTGCCTGTTTGGTTTGTGGTAAAAGATTTTATACAAACAATAACTTGAGACAACACGCACAAACCCACACTGGCGAAAAAGCTTTTGCCTGTTCGGTTTGTGGTAAAAGATTTTCTTTAAACGGAACCTTAAAACGTCACACAAGAATCCACACTGGCGAAAAAGCTTTTGCCTGTTCGGTTTGTGGTAAAAGATTTTCTACAAACGGAACCTTAAAACATCACACAAGAATCCACACTGGTGAAAAAGCTTTTGCCTGTTCAGTTTGTGGTCAAAGGTTTTCTCTTAAACACAATTTAAAAGTACACACAAGAACCCACTCAGGTGAGAAACCTTATGCCTGTTCGGTTTGTGATCAAAGATTTAACCAACACAGTAATTTGAAGCAACACACAAGAACCCACACTGGTGAGAAACCTTTTGCCTGTTCGGTTTGTGGTAAAAGGTTTTCTTCAAATAGAGCCTTGTTACAACACACAAGATCCCACACCGGCGAAAAACCTTTTGCCTGCTCGGTGTGTGGTAAAGCATTTTCTCAAGCCACACATTTAAGACAACACACAATAACCCACACTGGCGAGAAGCCTTGAAAGATTGAAAGATTCTCATGATAGAACATATAAGAAAACACACTGGTGAGAAGCCTTTTGCCTGTTTGGTTTGCGGTCAAAGGTTTTCTAGACAGGGAGGCCTGAGACGACACACAAGAATCCACACTGGTGAGAAACCTTTTGCTTGTTCGTTTCGTGGTCAAAGATTTCAAACTGAGGATCTAGCAAAAAGGCACAAGTGTGCTAATGAGAAAAGCAGTGATCAGTGAAACTATATGATGTAACTAAGGTTTTCGTAGTCTTTGTAGTGCACATTTTTTTTCTGCTGATCACTGAAGTGATGAATCGTTCGTGAACCTGCTGTGCGTTTTGCTCAACTTTTCTTACATTATTTTAAATTTTGACTATGTTAAAAATGTGACATAACCTGCCAAGGGGTTCTAGATAAATTTTGCTGCCTGCCTATTTATTAGGCAATGATTTTATATATATAAAACAACACAATGGGTGAGTATTGACTTTTAAAATAAAAAATTGTGGCCTTTTTCAACGTTTATTTTATTCACAGGTGCAATATGCGGCTAGCTGAGGAAAATGAGACAATGGCTGTTATTTGTTCTTTTTTTTATTATTCAAATAGTTTAAAAATATGTTTCATTCAAATGATTTTTTAAATGCTTTTACATGTTATGCTTTTGTTGTGCACTGTGTAAATAAAGTTGGGTTGCCTGTCATTGCAAAGGTATTCATCGTATTTTATTTAAAATATATATTTTTTTAATTTCAGTACTGTATTATGCAATTTAAATCTCTCAAATTATATGAAATTATACCAAAGGTTTAGAAGAAAATGACTCTTATTCTTTGCATTGGTGAATCCAACTTAATTATGTGTAATTAGTACAAGCAACACTAACAGGAATGCTTTGGTTAAATAACATTACTTTTCGGTAAAACTTTCAGTATACACTAATCGAAAGTTTTTAAATTGATCGAAGCCTGAATGTTGGCTGTGACGAATTACTCAGATATTTTCGAGGTCAGATTTTGTTTTTTCAGTGGTGGAAGGTTGTCTTTGAGTTGCATGGAAATATTGCATCTTTCGCGGGCCGAGTGAAATGATGTGGCGGGCCGGATCTGGCCCCCGGGCCTCGAGTTTGACACCGTGGCGTAGAGAATGGATGCATATCGAAGCAGAAATGTTGAACATAAGTGAATGCTGCTTACGAAGCTTGTCCAGAGGCCGACCTTCTTGTCGCTCCTTCTCTTCTTTTGCTTCACGGAGCTCCTCTTCGATTTTCACGCTCATTCTTGCTCACTTGATAACTGCTGATCCAATGTGACGATCGTGTTTGGAGACTCGCAGGCTAAGTTAGGATATGCTTAGCAAAGCCGAGAAGCGTACCATACACGAAAGTGTAAAAAAAAAAATGAGTGCCAGCATAAACATACGATGAGGGCTGTGTGAATAGTCTAGAGAAAAGCGAGTGAAATGGGAAGATGCAAGGAGGCCTGGCAAGGACTAGCCTTGCCCCGTAGTCGACGGCAAGTCAACTTGGACAAACTACATATCACCAACACGCGAATGAAAATTACGACAACAGATCATCAGTTTCACACGTCAGAAATTGAATTTGTTTAATAATAATTTAGGTTTGCATTGACAAAATATAAGAGTATGAACAAACCAGGAATGGTACATATTACTTTCTGTTTTTGAACAGGTGCTGACGAAAGAATGTTTAAGAAAGTACACGGAACACAAGCTAAATCAAACACGAATGTAGAATGAATAAAAAGTAGGTAGGTTTATTAACATTCAGGAATGTTGGATACCACATTTTTCCAGAGGGCAGTACGAGTACTTTTTATACAGAGAATTTCCCCCAAAACAATGACAATGAAGTTTTATTTTAAGAAAGACCCGATTTGCCAATATAGAAAATTCCTTTAAAATCTCACGAAAACAAGACTTGCAATTACAATATCTACTTCCTTGTGACACCTTATAGATCTTCACTGATCATGGCTATTCTCAACCACACACTTGTGTTTCTTTGCGAGAGACTCAGTTTGGAATTTTTGACCACAAATCGAACAGGCAAATGGTTTCTCACCAGTGTGGGTTCTTGCGTGTCGTCTTAGATATATAGCTTGAGTAAATCCTTCACCACACACCGTGCAGACATAAGGTTTCTCACCATTGTGGGTTCTTGTGTGTTGTCTTAAGTATACAGCTTGAGAAAATCCTTTACCGCATACCAAACAGGTAAAAGGTTTCTCACCAGTGTGGGTTATAGTGTGACGACTCAAGTTTCCGTTCGAAGAAAATCTTTGACCACAAATTGAACAGGGAAAAGGTTTCTCACCAGTGTGGGTTCTTGTGTGTCGTCTAACACATACAGCTTCGGCAAATCCTTTACCACACACTGAACAGGCGAAAGGTTTCTCTCCAGTATGGGTTACTGTGTGTCGTCTTAATTGTGCAGCTTGAGAAAATCCTTTACCACACACAGAACAGACAAAAGGCTTCTCACCTGTGTGGGTTCTTGTGTGACGAATTAAGTGTTCATTCATTGAAAATTTTTTACCACAAATTGAACAGGCAAAAGGTTTCTCACCAGTGTGGGTTCTTGTGTGTCGTTTTAAAGGTGCAGCTTTAGAAAATCCTTTACCACACACAGAACAGGCAAAAGGTGTCTCACCAGTGTGGGTTATTGTGTGACGACTCAATCTTTCCCTTTGAGAAAATCTTTGACCACATACTGAACAGGCAAAAGGTGTCTCACCAGTGTGTGTTCTTGTGTGACGATTCAAGCTTCCCCTTTGAGAGAATCTTTGACCACAAACTGAACAGGCAAACGGTTTCTCACCACTGTGGATTCTTGTGTGTGCTTTTAAGTTGGAATTACTAGAAAATCTTTTACCACAAACCAAACAGCCAAACGGTTTCTCACCAGTGTTGGTTTGTGTGTGTTTACTCAAGTTTGAGTTTTGCAAAAATGTTTGACCACTACCTGAACAGGTAAAAGGCTTCTCACCGGTGTGGGTTTGTGTATGTCTTCTCAAGTCACTATTTTGTAAAAATCTTTTCCCACAAACCAAACAGCCGAAAGGTTTCTCACCAGTGTGGGTTCTTATGTGTTTTCTCATGCAACCCTTTCTAGAAAATCTTTTACCACAAACTGAACAGGTGAAAGGTTTCTCACCAGTGTGGCACATCATGTGTTTTTTCAAATGGTTCTCGTAGCCAAAGGTTTTCCCACACACAGGACATTTCCAAGGGTTGCTGTCAGTGTGACATGGAATCTCAACCTCACACTCTTCATCCTCAACATCCTCAGTATGAGAAGAGTGTGACGCTGTGTCGTCATCATCTGACATTGGAGCAAACTGGCCGTCTCCTTGTGATCCTCCGCCGTGCTTGACTTCAATACCTGTTACTACGTGTTGACTGGAGCTCGGGGGCTCCGCCTCTTTGTTCTCTTCATCTAGACCTCCTTCAGCTTCAGTCTTCAAAAGGACATCGGTCATCGGCAATTCTGAAACATCTCCCTCCTCTTTTATGCATGATGGCAGCATCTCCTCTTTATTGATGTTGGGGCACTGCAGCTGCTGCTCCGCCTCCTTGCCACCAGGGGGCTCTAACTCCTCCTTTTTAATGCGATGCGACTTTGGCTCCTGCAACTCGGGATCAAGATATGTTTTACTCGAGTCTGTAGGACACAAGAAAGTAATGCAATGCATCGCATTTTTATTCTGAATGTGGAGGGGTTTTTTTTTTCAACAAATTCGCCAAAAAAACTGCAAGATCGGAAAAGAACAGTCTGGGGCAAAATGTAAAGATGAGGCATACAAAAAGTCATGTTGAACAATATGTTAATGTTAGAATAATTGCATATAGGTGCATATAGTGTGTCATGCAATCAGTGTGGAAGAGGCGAACCTTTACCACTTCTGCGATTAACATTTGTTCCTCTGTCTGGATTAAATTGTTTCAGCTACGTCGTGGTACATGCCATCTTTCAACAATGAGAAAGTGAACGTGCTCAGGTAAGTTTCTGTTCAAAATAAGCAGTTAAATATTGTTGAAGAATAGTGACTGAGCAAAGCGACAAACCTAATCGCTTGTCTAGCAATCGATCTTCTTGTCGCAAGTTCTCATCTTGGGCTGCACAAAGTTTCTCTTCGATCTTCTTTTTCATTCTTGCATTCACTTCCACTCGATGATTGCCACGCTTTTCGCTCTCGCTTGATGTCTGCTGAGCCAACAAAGACGCCAGTTGAGCTAAGCTAACTAGCCTAAGCAGGGCCGAGAGGTTTCAACGCGCCTGAGTTGACTTGAAACGCACGGAAACACGCAACGTTTGTACAGTACTTGATAGCAATACAGTTGGGATGGCTAATCAACATCTTAGAAGCTTTCCGTCGGAATTCCGGGCCAAAATGTTCGCATAACTCGAAAGAGTTCTATCGAAACGCGACGCACAGACTACGGCAAGTCCGAAAGGGTCAAATTTAGTGTGATTCGCTGCCCAGTGGGCCTAGCCCTTTGGCAAACCGCGAGTGTAAATAAAGCCGACATTTATTAACTTTTAGTAGTATACATTGCAGCCTAAATCATTCAGGTTGGAATTAGTGTGAGGAATAGCGATACGCGTTAAATATTTATCTTTGCTCGCGCGTTATATGAGATTTGACTCAACGGACATGCCGTAGACTTCGGGCTTCTCTTTTTTTCAAATAATCGACAAGTTAACACTTTTAAGAGTATAGTGTTTAAGGTACATATAAATGTTCGTTTGGTAATTAAAAGGTGACTTCGTGTTTTCAAAACCACATACGTTGAGTGAACATTGAATGAAAATGTGTGCAAGAATCAAATTTATGTTGGAAGAGGAGCTTGAAGTTAATTCAAGTAATGGTAGTCAACCAAAGCATTCCAGTCATTGTTGCTTCTCCTAATTGCAAATTATTAAATTGGAACATTCTCTCAGTTCAACCCGGGAAAAAATCGTTTTTGTACAGCTTGGGATTAAACATATATTTTCATTTTTTCTCAGAGATTTAAAATGGTCTTAAAACTGAAAGTACTGTAAATACATTTGGAATGATGGGCAATGAAACTTTATTAACACATTGCACAATCACAAATAGAACATTCAAAAGCATTACAAAAAACTAAGAATCGACGAAACAAAACACACGAATAATTTTTAAATGATAAAAAAAAGCATTAAACAAATAACAGCTGTTTTTCAGGATGGAGCAAGCAGAGCTTGCACCTGCGATTTAGTGAATAAATGAACATGAAAAAAAGGACACCATTTCTTGCATTAAAAGTAAACACTCACCCATTACTATTTACAATTCCTGTCATTGTAATTATCTTTAATATTTCAATGAAAAAAAAAAAAAATTTAACTCTCACATTTTTCCAGTCACAATTTTGGGACTTTTCAACATAAAGCCTTGGATGTATTATATTGTAATTTTGCACAATCAAGTATTTGATCTCAATGAATCATCCAATTTTTAACCATAATTGCGAATTTCCCATAGGACTACTCATCCCGCTTCCATAATTATTTACACCATTCTCAGTTGTTGCTGTTCTTTTATTTACTTTTTTTTCTACTATTTGTGTTCTTGGGGGAATATTTAATGGGATATACCTGTAAATATATACAGGTATAAATTAATCTGTAGCCGATTGGCAGGTTGATGTCACATTGTCAATATAAAGACAATTCAAAATAAGGCAGGAAATGTGAAGAAATAAACAAAATACACAAAAAGTATTCATTACTTCAAAGGTTGACAATGAAAATAGATAATTTGCCATCTCTTTTAACATGACTGTAAAAGTTACATCACTGATCACTGCTTTTCTCAACGGCGCACTTGTGCCTTTTTTCTTGATAAATACTTGGGAATCTTTGACCGCAAACCGAACAAGCAAAAGGTTTCTCGCCAGTGTGGGTTCTTGTGTGTCGACTCAAGTTTCCACTTTCAGAAAATCTTTTACCACAAACCAAACAGGCAAATGGTTTTTCACCAGTGTGAGTTCTTGTATGGTTTTTCATGCTTGTCTTTTGAGTAAATTTTTTACCACAAATTGTACAGGCAAAAGGTTTCTCACCATTATGGATTCTTGTGTGCTGTTCTAAATGTGCAGCTTGTAAAAATCCTTTACCACACACTGAACAAGGGAAAGGTTTCTCATCTGTGTGGGTTTGTGTGTGATGTTTCAGTTTATTGTTTGTGTAAAATCTTCTACCACAAACTAAACAGGCAAACGGTCTCTCACCAGCGCGCGTTCTTGTTTGGTCCGTCATGCTGGTATCCTGAGAAAATCTTTGATCACAAACTGAAGTGGGAAAAGGTGTCTCACCGACGTGGGTTTGCGCGTGTCGTCTCAAGTTTCCGTTTTGAGAAAATGTTTGACCACACACCGAACAGGCAAAAGGTTTCTCACCAGTGTGGATTCTTGTGTGTTGTCTCAGGTCACTATTTTGTTTAAATCTTTGCCCACAAACTGAACAGGCGAAAGGTTTCTCACCAGTGTGGGTACGTGCATGCCGTATTATGTTTCCCTGTCGAGAAAACCTTTGACCACAAATCAAACAGGCATAAGGTTTCTCACCAGTGTGGCTTCTTGTGTGTTCTTTTAAGTAGTAACTAAGAGAAAATCTTTTACCACAAACCAAACAGGCGAAAGGTTTCTCACCAGTATGGGTTCTTGTGTGTTCTCTCAAGCAATCCTTTCTCGAAAATCTTTGACCACAAACCGAACAGACAAAAGGTTTCTCACCGGTGTGGCAGATCATATGTCTTTTCAAGTCTGACTTGTAGCCAAAGTTTTTCCCACACTGAGAACATTTCCAACGTTTGCTGTCAGTGTGATGCGACATCTCACTTTCACACTCATTATCATCGACATCAGTAAGAGAAGAGTGTGACGTTGTGTCGTCACCATCTGACATTGGAGCTAACCAGCCATCCGCATGTGATTCTCCGGCGTGCTTGCCATCAATTTCTTTTGTCACGTGTTGACTGGCGCTTAGAGGCTCCGCCTCTTTCTTCTCTTCATCCAGACCTCCTTCACCTTCAGTCTTCAAAAGGACACCAGTCACTGGCAACTCTGAGACATCTTCCTCCTCTTTTATGTATGGTGGCAGGTCCTCCTCTTTATTGGCCTTGGGGCCATGCAGCTGCTCGTCCCCTTTGCCACTATTGGGCTCTAACTCCTCCTTTTTAAAGCCAGGCAACTTTGGCTCCTGCCACTCGGGATCGAGACAAGTTTCACTCAAGTCTGTGGGACACAAGAAGACACATGGTTGAATAAAGTCAGTCTCTTGTTACGTTGCTGTTGTACATTTCACATTTAGAGATGTCAGATGGCAACATTATCAAAGAAAAGGAAAATCAGTATTATGAAGCAGTGACTGAGCAAAGCGACAAACCTAATCGACGTAATACAACTCGAGGCTGCATGCGAAGCTTGTCCAGCAGTCGATCTTCTTGTCGCTCGTATTCGACTTGGGTTGCACAGAGTTCCTCTTCGATCTCCTCCTTCATTCTTGCGCACACTTTCACTCGATTTTCACAACACTTTGCGCTCTCACTTGATGTCTGCTGGGCCAACAAAGGCGTCTGTCTTGTTAGCAGTTAGCAAGCTAAGCTAAACTGGGCTAGGCAACACAGAGAGGTTTCAACGAGGCTGTGTTGCCTTGAAACACACATAAACATGCAAAATTCGCATTCGATGGCAGTCAAAATGTGATGGCTACTCAGTTGTTTCGAAAGTTTCTGTTGGAATTCAGGACGAAAACAGTTGTAACGCGGATGGATTCTAGCGAAGCGCAGCATTGCCTACGGCAAGTCCACTTGAACAAATTTAGTGGGACGAGCTCTCGATAAACACCCAAACAAGATTATGTATCAATTCCAAACAAGATTATTTTTCAATTGAAGAAAAATAATATGTATTCTATTTTAATCTTTATATTTTTAAGATAAGGGGACGGTATAATATTTTACATGTATGTTTTGTGTCAGTATAGCTAACAGATGTGTTTCATTGACGAATAGAACCATCATTGGTGTTCACGAAGACCATTTTCCAAACAAAGCAGATCAACATGAAAAGAAAGTTTACCTATATAAAACGTCGTAGTTCAGTCATAGATCTTGTACTGTAGTTGTCAAATGAAATTTGTCTAAGCGGACTTTCCGTACACGACGCTTGGCAGCGCTTCTCCTGAACCAGTTTCTTCTTTCCATTTTACGAAGGCACACGGATTAAAGCGAAACATTTGGTCCTGGATTCGAACTGAAAGTTCAATCGCTGCTGTATTGCAATCGAACACAAATTTCGCACCTTCGTCTTAGTTTCAAGTCATCTCTGACTTGAAACGTGTGGTGTTGTTTTGCTTAGCTTAGCTTGCTAGCCGCTAACAAAGCAGCCAAGTTTGTGGACACAACGGGTATCAAGTGCAACCGGAAAGTGTCGTAAACTTCGAGCAAAGTTTCGAAACAGCCGAGTATACATAGCTATTTTATTGCAATCACATACAAATGTTTCATGTTTGTGTGCGGTCAATTCAACTCAGGCTTGTTAGCTTTGTTTAGCTTAGCTTGCTAGCCGCTAACAACAAACTCGTCTGTTAGCTCAGCAGACATCACGTGAGAGCGAAAAGCGTTGTAAACATCCAGTGAAATGAGAAGGACCAAAGTCAAGTTGGAGGAGGAGCGACAAGAAAGTCAACTGCTGGTCAAGCTTTGCATGCAGGCTCGCGTTGTGTTACGCCGATTAGGTTTGTCGTTTTACTCAGCCACTACATTTTTTTATAATCAACTCCCTGCTTTTATTCTGAACAACATCTTATCTGGCTACTGTGGAAATTACATTGTTGACATACCAAAATGTTGATTGCGTGCATCTGATGGTGACATCTGGTGTCTGTTTTGTCAAAATTATTTTAGACTCTGACGATCCTAAATATGAAATACAAACAGATAAATTGCATCAGACTGACTTTACTGACCAAAGTGTGTCTTGTGTTCCTCAGACGTGAGTCAAGAATATTTTGGTCCTGAATTGAAGGAATCGGAATTTTTTTACATCAAAAAGGAGGAGTCGAAGCCCCCTAGTGGAAAAAAAGTGCAGCAGCTGCCACCCTGCATGAAAGAAGAGGATGATTTCACAGAATATCCAGTGACTGGTGTCTGTGTGAAGCCAGAAGATGAAGGACAGTATGAGGAACATAGGGGGGCGGAGCCTCCAAGTGACATATCCAGTCAACACGTGACAAGAGACATTTATGGCAAGCATGGCGAAGAATCACAAGCAGACGGCCAGTTAGCGCCAATGTCAGACGGTGAAGAAACAACGTCACACTCTTCTCACACTGATGACAATGAAGAGTGGGAAGGTGAGATGACACGTCACACTATTAACAAAAAATGGAACTGTTCTCACTGTGGGAAGACATTTGGCGCCAAGTCTCATTTGAAAAGACATACGATGTGCCACACTGGTGAGAAACCTTTTGTCTGTTTGGTTTGTGGTGAAAGATTTTCTAGAAAGAGTAATTTAAGACGACACTCAGGAACCCACACTGGTGAGAAACCTTTTGCCTGTTCGGTTTGTGGGCAAACATTTTCTCGGGAGGACAAATTGAAAGAACACACAAGAATCCACACCGGTGAGAAACCTTTTGCCTGTTCAGTTTGTGGTAAAAGATTTTCTCTTCAGAAGACCTTAAAAGTACACAACAGAACCCACACTGGTGAGAAACCTTTTGCCTGTTTGGTTTGTGGTCAAAGGTTTTCAAGAAAGGAAAACATGGTTCTACACAGCAGTAACCACACTGAGGAGAAACCTTTTGCCTGTTCAGTGTGTGGTAAAAGATTTTCTAAATCTGCACAGTTGAAACAACACAAAAGAATCCACGCCGGTGAGAAACCTTTTGCTTGTTCGGTTTATGGTAAACGATTTCATCAAAGTAGTCACTTAAGAAAACACACAAGCACACACACAGGTGAGTAACCGTTGGATTGTTCAAATTGTGGTTTAATTGAAAAAAAAAAAGGGGGAGTCTGAACTGCGCGATGATCAGTGAAGTTGTATATGATGTCATTTTTGGTACGGTTGTGTTAAAGGAAAGCACATCTTTCTTGTACACTTTATTGCTTGCTACATCTCGAGGTGTGCTGCTACACTGAACAAAATGATACAACAGCGGTCTATGTTCAAATTGTTCATTAAATTCAAAGAGTTTCAAAAATATTAGTATGTTTTGTTTAAGCAATGCTTTGTTTTATTTTTTAAGGGTCTTAAATGTTGTATTTGCAGTTGAGCACTGTGTAAATAAAGTTACATTGCCTATCATTACAAATGTATTTAAAGTGTTTTTCATTTTCAGTATTATGACAATTTTAAATCTCTGAGAAGGTGCGAAAATGATATACTTTGCTCCAAAGGCTTACATAACAAAATATTTTTGCTGGTTAAACTGGAATAATTCTTTACATTATGTAATGAATTCCACTTAATTATTGAGTCAAGCAACAATAATGGAATGACTTATTTTATTGATTTACTTATTTTTACCTATTTACTTATTTCATAAAATTACTTGAAGGTAATACTTTCAGGTAATAACGACTGAAAGTTTTTAAATTGATCGTATTCAGAATACAGTATTAGCTTTCATGGATTAATTCAATATTTTCAAGTTAAGACCATGTTTTCTTTTTTTGATTTGGGGTCGTTTTGAATGTACTACGACTCTTTGTGCTTCCAACCACTTGGGGGCAGTGTTTTTTTTTTTTTACTAACCGGAACCGGAAGTAAGCCGATGGCCAGACAGATTCTACGGAGGTTTCTTAGCCAATGACAGTTGTCACTGATTAGGAAGAAGAAAACGGTTGCGAATAAGGGTTGTGTTTTACTCGGACGATTTGTTTGTTGTTGTTCACTTGTTTGGGTGAATTACAAATGATGATTATTTCAGAAATTAAATATCCCATCACTTTTCAATCGAAAGAGAAAAAACAAAATTACGCCCACTACATGAAGTTGAAACAATACTCGATAAACACGCGAAACAAAGTGGCTCCTTTTCAACTGCCAATTGTCAGCGAGAAATTGAAAACACAGCAAAATTGAAATGATGAAAATAAAATAAATAGAATGGAACTATCAGGACTTGAACCCCTGACGAGGAGCAATTTGACAGAATTGTGAATTAGAATTCACATCTCTTGCTCGGATTTTTATGCGCTGAACTCAATGATGACCCTTCAAGTACGCATACATACAAAATAACTGATGTCAATAGTACTCGCTTGCTTTCAAACTAAAATGTTAAACAGATATGATGCGATCGTACTGAAATGCCTGCTGGGGTTGGGGCAAAGCTTGCAAGATAGGGTGTTAGGGTTTCGAATTAGGGTTTTAAACCGGGCCAAGGCGTCAAGAAATATTAGACAAGTCAGTGTAAATACAATCAATATTAAAAATAGGCACCATCTTTTAAGTTGATTTCAAAAGAGGAAATCTATCTAAAACGTTGGAATGAAGTACAGTTTATATTTTCATGTCTTTCCAAAGATCCAAAATTGCCATAATACTGAAACGGGAAAAAAAAGGAACACATTTGGAATGATAGGCAAGGCAACTTTATTTACACAGCGCACAATTACAATATTCAAAGGCATAACAAAAAAATCCAACAATCTCTGTAACGGAAGATACCAACTTTTGTAAACTATTTGAACTTAAAATAACATTTAAAAAAAAACAGTTGTATTTTTTTCCAGTGTAGTCACACACACGGATGCAGCGAGCCGAAGGTGCGCCTCCGACTTAAAATAAATAAAATATATATGGAAAAAGGCCACAATCTTTGGTATTAAAAGTAAATACTTGTCCATCCCTATTTACAATCCATGTCATTCTAAGTACCTTCAATATTAAAAAAGACAACAATACATTTACGTAGAAATAATAATCCCATTGCCTATTAATAGGCATTTACACTTTATGGCAGTCAGCTAAATTCATGTGACTACAGAAATGAATGAATGAATTTCAATTTGGCAGGTTGATGTGATATTTTCAAAATAGACACATTTTCAATTTAAACCCAATTCAAAATAAAGTAAAAATGAGAATAAAATAAACAAATACACAAGTACACTGATTATTCATTACTTCAAGGGGTGACAACGAAAAAAATCTCAAAACGGCAAAAGCTATCCCGTCAGCGCGGGTGTCAAGTTTCTCCTTGTAGAAAATCTTTGCCCACAAACTGAACATGGAGAAGGTTTCTCAGCTGTGTGTGTGTTCTTGTGTGTCTGGTTGAGATTGCCGAATTAAATTTTGGATGTGACGTGTCAAGCTTATTTTCTGAGAAAACCTTTGACCACACACTGAACAAGCAAAAGGTTTCTCACCAGTGTGGGTTCTTGTGTGAGTTTTTAAACTTCGCCTTTGAGAAAATCTTTGACCACAAACCAAACAGGCAAAAGGTTTCTCACCACTATGGATTCTTGTGTGGTCCTTTAGGTGCTCCTTTCTAGTGAACCTTTGACCACAAACCGAACAGGCAAAAGGCTTCTCACCACTGTGGATTCTTATGTGTGGTCCTAATGCTGCAGCTTGAGAAAATTTTCGACCACACACCGAACAGGCGAAAGGCTTCTCACCATTGTGGATTCTTGTGTGTGGTCTTAATGCTGCAGCTTGAGAAAATTTTCGACCACACACCGAACAGGCGAAAGGTTTCTCCCCGGTGTGGCAGATCATATGTCTTTTCAAATTGGACTTGGAGTGAAAAGTTTTCCCACATTGAGAACATTTCCAATGTTTGCTGTCAGCGTGATGTGTCAGTGGATCTTCTGACTGTTCACCATCGGGAGAAGAGTACGACGTTGTCTTGTCACCATCTGACAATAAAGCTAACTGCTCATCTGCTTGCGATCCTCCGCCATGCTCACCATTCAATTCTCTTGTCGCGTATTGACTGGAGATGTTGCGTGGATGCTCCGCCCCCTTGTTCTGCTGATACTGTCCTTCATCTTCACTCTTCACACGGACACCAGTCACCGGCAAGTCTGAGAAATTGTCCTCCTCTTTCACGCAGGGTAGCAGCCGCTCCTCCTTTTTGAGATCAGGGGACTCAGATTCCTCCACTTTGATGTCAAGAAACTCTGGCTCCTGCTGTTCAGGACTGAAATATTCTTGACTCACGTCTGCGGGACACAAGACACAGAAAAGGAAGTTTGTTATGACTTAGCTGTTTGTATTTCATTTGGGGGCTTTTGAGAAGGTATTATGAAGCAAGATCTCTGAAAAATATTTATTACATTCCATGATTTTTTTGTAAAACATACGGTAAATTAAAAAAAAAAGCATTTTATATTCAGGAGGATAATTAATTTCATGATCATGAAAACATGCACGGGAAGTTTGTTGAAAAGTCGTGACTGGGTAAAGTGACGAACCTAATCGGCGTAAGACAACTCGAGACTGCATGCAAAGCTTGTCCAGCAGTCGACCTTCTTGTCGTTCCATCTCCTCTTGGGCTTCACAAAGCACCTCTTCCAACTCGACTTTGGTTCTTCTCATTTCACTGGATGTGTACTACGCTTTTGGCTTCTCACTTGATGTCTGCTGAGCCAACAAACGCGTCTACTTTGTTAGCGGTTAGCAAGCTAAACCAAGCTAGGCTAAGCTAAGCTCAATGAGCCAAATTGAACAACGCACAAACATGCAAATTCGTTTAGGATCGCAACGAATTAGCGATGGATACTCGGTTGCTTCGAAAATTTCCGTTTCGAAACTGGACGAAAGCCTTTATTCAACCAAGATACCTAATAGAGAAAGCTGTAGCACATGGACTACGGCAATACCAGTGGATTTTTTTTCATTAAAGTAGAACCGAACTTTAACACGTGATCTAAGGCAATTCCAGTAGGACAAATTTCATTTGAGTAGAACCGAGCGGTAATCGAGCCAATGTTTTTCAAATATGCAGCGCATGTTTATATCACATATGTAGGCTCCCGTTTCTTTGCATTACTGTTTACTCAAACCGTACATATCGAATCCCAAATTAATTCCTTAAAAATCTAAACCTTTATGCGATTGAAACCGTGTATTATTAATCGTATCAATTGAATATTTGTATTTTGGCGGACACGAGGACCAGCCATTCAGTATGGTTTCGAATAGATATAGAATTTGAATGTCTTAAATGCGTATATGCTTGTATAAAAGTGTTTATTAGTAAAGGAGGTCGTTCAATTTGTCTCGACTCTAATATTAATTAAATTTGTCTTCGTGGGCTTGCCATACACTGCGCGTTCTTTAGCTCCTCCTTAGACATTTTATTTAAATAATTTTGACGATTCCAAATGCGTTAAACAAAAAATTGAAGTCGAACTGAAAATTCCGAAGCAAGTGACTATCGTCGCTTCTTTACTGCAATCGAATACGAATTCTGCGTCTTCGTCTGCGGTTCAATTCATCTCCGGCTCGTTGAAAAGTTTTGCCCTTGCTTAGCTTAGCTTAGCTTGGTAGCCGCTATCAAAACAGAAGCGTTTGTAGAGCAGCAGCGATCAACTGTAAGCGTAACGTATCGCAAACATCGAACGAAAAGCGTGTGCAAGAATGAAAGTGAAGATCCAAGAGGAACTTTATGGGGACCAAGAGGAGAAGGCGCGACAAGAAGGTCGACTGTTGGACAAGCTTTTCATGCAGCCTCGAGTTGTGTTACGACGATTAGGTTTGTCACTTTGCTCAGCCACTACGTTTCAACAATATTTCTGTGTTTCTGCGTTCAATGCTAGACTGGTGCTGCGTTCACTGAATGCTCACGACATGAGAAATTCCAAACCTAAAACCCAAGCAGCACATCAAACAGAAATTGCAAATGCTAACAATAGGAGCCAGGGTTTTCAGGAAAATGAAATTGAATATCCCCTTGAACATAAAATCCTGTTTATGAATCCCACTGAAATATTCTGGCAAATTATCAAATACTTTTAATGGTTCTTGTTTCATAATACTGGTTTCCCTCACATGGGCCATCAGCCAACCCTAAATATGAGTAACAAAACAGCAAAGTCACAACAAGCCGGCTTTACGAAACCATTTTGTCTTGTGTCCCACAGATGTGAGTGAACAATATCTTGGTCCTGAATGGCAGGAGCAAAAGTTGCCTGGCGTTAAACAGGAGGAGTTAGAGCCCCCTAGTGGCAAAGAGGAGGATCTGTTGCAGCACCCCAACATCAATAAAGAGGAGCAGCTGCCATCTTGGATAAAAGAGGAAGAAGATGTCTCAGAGTCGCCAGTGACTGGTGTCATTTTGAAGACTGAAGGTGAAAACAGTCTAGCTGAGGAGAAGGACGAGGCGGAGCTTCCTTGCTCCAGTCAACAGGTGACAGCAGAAATAGATGGCAAGCACAGTGGAGGATTACAATCAAACGACTGGTTGGATGGTGAAGACACAACGTCACACTCTGCTCATACCGATGATGAAGAGTGGGACAGCGAGATGACGCGTCACACGATCAGCAAGCGTTGGAAATGTTCTCAGTGTGGGAAAAGCTTTGGTGCCGAGTTCCTTTTGAAAAGACACGTCATGTGCCACACTGGTGAGGGACCTTTTGCCTGTTCAGTTTGTGGTCAAAGATTTTCTCGTAACTCATACTTAAAAGCACACACAAGAAGACACACCGGTGAGAAACCTTTTGCCTGTACGGTTTGTGGTAAAAGATTTTCCCAAGATGGAAACATGAGACGTCACGCACAAACCCACACTGGTGAGATACCTTTTTCATGTTTGGTGTGTGGACAAAGGTTTTCGAGAGAAGAAGGCCTGAGACGACACACAAGAACCCACACTGGTGAGAAACCTTTTGCTTGTTTGGTTTGTGGACAAAAATTTTATACACAGGCAGAACTAAGACGACACACAGGAACCCACACTGGTGAGAAACCTTTCTCCTGTTCGGTTTGTGGGCTAACATTTAAGCAAAATAGTTACTTGAGATCACACGCGAAAATCCACACTGGGGAGAAACCTTTTGCCTGTTTGATTTGTGGTTATAGGTTTACTAGAAAGCAAAACCTAAAAGCACACACAAGAAGCCATACTGGTGAGACACGTTTTCCATGTTCGATTTGTGGACAAAGGTTTTCTAGACAGGGAGACCTGAAGGAACACAGAAGATTCCACACTGGTGAGAAACCTCCTGTTTGTTCAGGTTGTGGTCAAATATTCCAAACTGAGTATTTAGCGAAGAGCCACAAGTGTGCTGTTGGGAAAAGCTGTGATCAATGAAGCTGTATAATATACAATGCATATGATGTCATTTTGACATTTATATTTAAAGATTTTTCTTGCGCACGCTAACTTTTTTGGGCGCCTACCGTTGACGTGATGAACGATTTGTGTCCTCGCCATGTCTTTTTGTTTACTTTTATCTTTGATTGTGTTTATATGTGACATCAACCTGTGTTTACAGATGAATTTAGTCAATGTTTCTAATCTGCAAATGCCCCTTAATAAGCAATGCAAGTATAATAATAAGCAATGAGAAGGGGTGACGGGGAGACGATGTGTTTGTTCACCGATATTCGCTTTCCCAATAGTAACCCTGGATCTCAACTCAGCGATTCATATTTATATATAGTCATGCATGAGCATACAAATTGTCTTGCTTGTGTTCATAAATAAAACACCATTGGAAAAACTCTATCGTTGCTCTTTTTCACCCTGCTTACAACCACCACCCACACTTTATTTTTTGCGTAATACGGTTATAGACAATTCTGTTACTGTCATTTTCACATTTCACGTATTTATTTTGAAGGAGACGAGCGCTTCTCGTCGACGCGGAATAGCGGCTGGCTTTACTTGGTCTGACCACGTGGAGGCCTCCTTGACCGCAGTCTCCTAAACTTTTTTTTTTCTTTTTAAATTGCAAACTGAAAGCTCCGAAGCAACCGATTGTCCGTCGCTAAGTTATTGCAATCGAATTCGAATTTCGCAACTTCGTATGCGGTTCAATTCACCTCAGGCTCGTTGAAACGTTGTGGCCTTGGTTAGCTCATCTTAGCTTAGCTTACCTTAGCTTGCTAGCCGCTAACAAAGCAGACTCGTTTGTAATCACAGCAAGCATCAAGTGCGAACGCAAAGTATCGTAAATTTCGAGCGAAGAGCGTGCGCAAGAATGAAAGTGAAGCTCGAAGAGAAGCTTTGTGGAGCCCAAGAGGAGAAGGAGCGACAAGAAGGTCGACTGCTGGACAAGCTTTGCATGCAGCCTCGAGTTGTGTTACGCCGATTAGGTTTGTCATTTTGCTCATTCGCTACTCTTCAACAATATTCCTGTGTTTATTTTGAGCAGAATCTTATCTGAGCATGGGCAATTTCATGATTCACATGCCCAAATATTTTATATTAATTTTGCAGCCTCGATTAGTATACAGTACATTGTTTTACAAGCATCTCTATTCTGCTCAGTTGAAAGAGAGTCAAACCTTTGAATCATAATATTGATCTGTTCTCAAAATAAATCCATCCATTCTCTTCAGCCGCTTATCCTCACTTGGGGCGCTGGTGCCTTTCCCAGGCGTCTTCAGGGAGTAGGCGAGGGACACCCTGGACTGGTTGGCAGCCAATCACAGGTACTGTGGAATATGTGTGTGTGTTCATGTGTGTGTGTGGGGGGGTGCAATTTTACTCAATAGTAATGTCACTGTAAATGTGAGAGACTGACTTTGTCTTGTGCCCCACAGATGTGAGTGAAAAATATCTTGACCCCGAGGGGCAGGAGCTAAAGTTGCCTGGTGTTAAATGGGAGAAGTTCGTGCCCCTTGGTGACAAAGAGGAGCAGCAGCTGCAGCACCCCAACATCAATAAAGAGGAGCACCTGCCACCATGCATAAAAGAGGAGGAAGATCTCACAGGGGTGACAATGACTGGTGACATTTGGAAGACTGAAGTCGAAGGACAGCTAGATGAAGAGAAGAAAGAGGGAGAGCCTCCTCGCAACAGTCAAAACGTGACAACAGAAATTGATGGCAAGCACGGTGGAGGATCACAAGCAGACGGCCGGTTAGCTGCAATGCCAGATGGCGACGACGCAAGATCGCACCCGCCTCACACTGATAATAATGAAGAGTGGGAAGGCGGCATGACACATCACAACGAAAGCAAACCTTGGAAATGTCCTCAGTGTGGGAAAAGCTTTGTGTACAAGTGCCATTTGAAAACACATATGTTTTGTCACACTGGTGAGAAACCTTTTGCTTGTTCACTTTGTGGTAAAACATTTTTATATGAGGCAGTCTTGACACATCACACTAAAATGCACACCGATGAGAAACTTTTTGCTTGTTCCGTTTGTGGTCAAAGGTTTACTAGAAAGGTTAATATGACGCGACACACAAGAACCCACACTGGTGAGAAACCTTTTGCCTGTTCGTTTTGTGATAAAACATTTTCTTTTAAGATAGCCTTCACACAGCACACAAGAGCCCACACAGGTAAGAAACTTTTAGCCTGTTCACTGTGTGGTAAGACGTTTCCTTCTAAGATAGGCTTGATACAACACATAAGAACCCACACTGGTGAGAAACCTTTTGCCTGCTCGGTTTGTGGCAAAGCATTTTCTTTAAAGCAATATTTAACTATCCATGCAAGAACCCACACTGGGGAGAAACCTTTTGTCTGTTCCGTTTGCGGTCAAAGGTTTTCTGAACGGGGGAGCTTGAGATGTCACAAAAGAATCCACACTGGTGAGAAACCATTTTCCTGTTCAATTTGTGGACATAGTTTTGCTAGAAAGGATGCCTTAAAACAACACACAGCAATCCACACTGGTGAGAAACCTTTTGTCTGCTTGGTTTGTGGTCAAAGATTTTCTATAAAAGGATACTTGACGCGACACTCTCAAACCCACACTGGTGAGAAACCTTTTGCGTGTTCGGTTTGTGGTCAGAGGTTCACTAAAAAGGAAAAAATGGTTCAACACAGCAGAACCCACACTGAGGAGAAACCTTTTGCCTGTTTGGTGTGTGGTAAAGAATTTTCTATTGCTGTATCTTTAAAACAACACACAAGAATCCACACTGGTGAGAAACCTTTTTCCTGTTCAGTTTGTAGTCAAAGATTCCCAAGTGAATATCAAGCAAAGAGGCACAAGTGTGCTGTTGAGGAAAGCGGTGATCAGTGAAGCTTTATATGATCCAACATTTTTTTTTTTTAGTTTCAACCCTTAAAATAATGAATATGTGTATTATGTATTTTGTATATTCATCGACATTTCTTTACTTATTGTTCACTGTTCATTGTTCACTGATAGGTTCAAGTCGGGTTCAGCCTCATTGTTCACGTGTCACTGATTTAGAAGACAAAGTTTTTGTTCAGTGTTTCGTTTGCGGACTTTTTTTTTTATTGTAAATATGTGCGGGTGAATTATGGAGTGTGTTTTTGTTGTCTGCCTCGTTTTTTCTTCCTAAACGTGTGTAGGTGAATTAAAAATTGTGATTACTGAAGAAAGCAAACATCAGTCTTTTTTCAACCAAAAGAGAATATTTTTTATTTTATTTTTATATTTTTACGCTGAGTACAAGAAGTCAAATCTAACCAGTTGGAGCTATAACAATTGAATGCAATTCAAACTAGATGACCTGACACCACTGAAAAAGATAACATGAGCTCAGCTTGAAATTATCTGAGTAATCCGTCACAGGCAACATTCAGGTTTCGATCAATTTAAACATTTTGGATCGGTTTGAACTGAAATATTGACCTATCAGAAATGTTATTTAAGAGAAAGTCCTTTATTCTTAAGCTGTAGAACAAAGAGCATTTTTTCATGTTTTCAGAGATTTAAATATCTATATATTTAAATATCATATTCAAATTTTTAAAATGCTGAGTACATTTGGAACTATAGTCAATTTTATTTACACAGTGCACAATACAATAAGTACAACATTTACAAGCATTAAAAAAAGAAACAATCATTTTAAACTATTTGAATTGAAAAAACGGGGGCACTTATGGCCTCATTATGGCCCTTGGCTAGATCCTCAGTTGGGAATCTTTGACCACAAACCAAACAAGCAAAAGGTTTCTCATCAGAGTGGATTCTTGTGTGTTGTCTCAAGTGTGCAGCTTGATAAAAAGTTTTACCACACATTAAACTGACAAAAGGCATTCTTTCCAGTATGGGTTTGAGTGTGTCGTCCCAAGTGTCCGCTTTCAGAAAATCTTTTACCACAAACCAAACAGGCAAACGGTTTCTCACCAGTGTGGGTTCTTGCATGTATAGTTACGTATTGCTTTGAAGATAATTTTTTGCCACAAACGGAGCAGGCAAAAGGTTTCTCACCGGTGTGGACTCTTGCGTGTCGTCTCAAGGTTCTGTTCATGGAAAATCTTTTACCACATACCGAGCAAGCAAAAGGTTTCTCACCCGTGTGTGTTCTTATGTGTTGCCTTAAGGTCCCCTTACTAGAAAATCTTTTACCACAAACCGAACAGGCAAAAGGTTTCTCACCAGTGTGGGTTCTTGTGTGTTGCCTCAAGTAACTTTTTTGATTAAATTTTTGCCCACAAATTGAACAGGCAAAAGGTTTCTCACCAGAGTGGGTTTGTGTGTGACATCTCAAGTTTCCCTGTCTTGAAAACCTTTGACCACAAACCAAACAAACAAAAGGCTTCTCACCATTGTGGATTCTTGTGTGTCGTTTTAAATTTACAGCTTGAGGAAATCTTTTACCGCACACCGAACAGGCAAAAGGTTTCTCACCACTGTGGGTTTGTGTGTGACATTTCAGGCTTGCCCGTCTTGAAAACCTTTGATCACAAACCAAACAGGCAAAAGGCTTTTCACCATTGTGGATTCTTGCGTGGTCTTTTAATGTTCCAGCTTGAGAGAATTTTTTACCACACACGGAACAAGCATAGGGTTTCTCACCAGTATGTGAAAGAGTGTGTTGTCTCAAGAGTTCATTTCTGTGAAATCTTTTACCACAAACAGAACAGGCAAAAGGTTTCTCACCAGTGTGCGTTCTCACATGTATTCTCATGTAATCCTTCCTAGAAAACCTTTGACTACAAACCGAACAGGCAAAAGGTTTCTCACCAGTGTGGCACATCATATGTCTGTTCAAATTGAACTTGGAATCAAAGCTTTTGTCACATTGAGAACATTTCAAACGTTTGCTGTCGGTGAGACGTGTCATTTCACCTTCCCACTCTTCCACCATGTCATGAGTGTGAGGAAATTGTAACGTTGCGTCGTCTACATGTGACATTGGAGCTAACGGCGGAGATCCTCCACCGCGCTCTCCATCAATTTCTGTTGCCACGTGTGCACTGGAGATGTTGCTTAGATGCTCCGCCCCCTTGTTCTCCTCATACTCTCCTTCAACTTCAGTCTTCACAGGGACACCAGTCACTGGCAACTCTGATAAATCGTCCTCCTCTTTCACGCAGGGTAGCAGCCGCTCCTCTTTTTTGACACCACGCGGTTCAGACTCCTCCTCTTTAAGGCCAGGCAGCTCAGGCTCCTGCCATTCAGGACCAGAACATTCTTGACTCACATCTGTGGGACACAAGACACACTTAGGTCAGTAAAGACAGATGGGCCATGTGAGTCAAAGAAAGTTCAAGCAGTATCATGATGCAAGAATAGCAATGATACTTAATAAATTCCATGAATATTTCAGTGAAACATACGGTAACTTCATAAATAGAACCCTACATTCAGGTGATGTACAATTTAATTATCCATTAAAACCCAAATAATATCTAAGGAAGGACTGGCAGAGCACGGTTCGGACTCTTAGAAAAACAGCCACCAGGGGTCGCCAACAAATGCACGGTCCACATTTTGGCATAATAATGTGAAATCCAACGTGCCCAGATAAGATGCCGTTCAAAATGAACACAGGAAAATTGTTGAAAAGTAGTGACTGGGTAAAGTGACAAACCTAATCGACGTAACACAATTCGAGGCTGCATGTAAAGCTTGTCCAGCAGTCGACGTTCTTGTCGCCCCTTCTCCTCTTGCGCTCTACAGAGTTCCTCTTCGATCTTCACTTTCATTCTTGCGCACGCTCTTCGCTCGAAATTTACGATACTTTGCGTTCGCACGTGATGCCTGCTGTGATTACAAACGAGTCTGCTTTGTTAGCGGCTAGCTAGCTAAGCTAAAATAAGCAAGAATAAAACGTTTCGACGAGCCTAATATGACCCGAACCGTAGACTAACATGCAAAATTTTAATTTGATTGCAATAAGGTAGCGATGGATACTCAGGCGCGAAACGTTCAATTCGAATTATGGACGAACATGTTAGTTTTTAGATAGAAGGCTTCAAGGCGTGGACTACGGCAAGGCCAATCGGACAAAATAGTGTGAGGAGCAACCGAG
Organism: Hippichthys cyanospilos; assembly: GCF_059441005.1. Taxonomy (NCBI): domain Eukaryota; kingdom Metazoa; phylum Chordata; class Actinopteri; order Syngnathiformes; family Syngnathidae; genus Hippichthys; species Hippichthys cyanospilos. Next base: position 17,628,699 of record NC_142383.1, on the reverse strand, counting down.
CGATAATTGAGCCAAGAAGGACGACTGCTGGACAAGATTTGCATGCGGCCTCAATTTGTGTTACGCCGATAGGTTTGTCACTTTGCTCTGTCTCTACTTTTTCAACAATATTACTCAACAATAATTATTTTGAGCAGACTCTTATCTGAGCATGGTCAGTTTCTTTTAATTGACATGAACAAATGTGTGTGTGTGTGTGCTCAAAAAATGATTATTGAAGGAATCAAACATCCGTCTTCTTTTTATCTAAAGAGGCGTTTATTTTTTATCAAGGAATATTTGTTTCCTTCCATATGTCACGTGAGATTTGTCTTAGCAGACTTGCCGTACACCGAGCGTGGCAGCGCCTCCTACTTATTTTGTTTCTTCTTACTTTTATGAATCTACACGAGTTAAACGTCCTGAATTCGAGCCGAAAGATTCGTCACTACTTTATTGCAATCGAATACCTAATGCCGTATCCTCGTGTGCAGTTCAAGTCATCTCAAGCTCGTTGAAACGATTTGGCCTTGCTTAGCTTAGTTAGCTTAGCTTGCTAGCTGCTAACAAAGCAACTGCGTTTGTAAACACAAACACATCAAGGGCAAGCGCAAAGGGCCGTAAACATCGAGCGAAGAATGAGAGTGAAGATCGAGGAGGAAACCCAAGACGAGAAGGAGCGACAAGATGGTCGACTTCTGGACAAGCTTTGCATGCATCCACGAGTTGTGTTACGCCGACTGGGTTTGTTGCTTTCCTCATTCACCGCTACTTTTCAACACTAGTTCTACAGTATGGATATGTTGAACAGACCTGTCTGAGCTTTCAGGTTCAAAGCAAGGATAAAGAAATTTTGACCGATTTTTTAATTGTTTTTCTTCAATAATAGAGGAGGTTCCGACATTGTTAATGCTCAAATGGTATTCAATATACAAGCATCTTCTTTATAAAATGCTTGTATTTTATTTACACGTTTTTGGGCAGGGGTGTTCAGATAACGAAATTGAATATCTTCCTGTGTGTAAATGTTATTTATGAATTGAATATATGTTTCACTGAAATATTAAGATAATTTAATAAATATTCATAGATCTCCTGCTTCATAATTCTGGTTTTCCTTTCTTTCGCCCACATGGGCCATATGACAACCCTAAACATGAATAACAAACAGCAAAGTCACGACAAAGCCATTGAACTAAACTATGTTGTCTTGTGTCCCACAGACGTGTGTGAAAAATATATTGGTCCCAGGTGGCAGGAGCCAAAGTTGCCTGGCGTTAAAAAGGAGGAGTTTGAGTCCCCGAGTGGCTACGAGGAGGAGGTGCTGCACCACCCCAACATCATTAAAGAGGAGCAGCTGCCACTACGCATAAAAGAGGAGGCAGATGTTTCAGAGTTGCCAGTGACTGTTGTCCTTTTGAAGACCGAAGGAGGTCTCGATGAAGAGAAAACAGAGGAGCAAGCACCTAGCAACAGTCAACACATGAAAACAGCAAATGATGGAGGATCACAAGCAAACGGCTGGTTAGCTCCAATGGCAGATGGTCACGACAGAAGATCGCACTCACCTCACACCGATGAGGACAATGAAGACTGGGAAGCCGAGATGACACATCACGCCGACAGCAAATGCTGGAAATGTTCTCAGTGTGGGAAAGACTTTGACTGCAAGTCCGGTTTGAAACGACATATGATGTGCCACACCGGTGAGAAACCTTTTGCCTGTTTGTTTTGTGGTCAAAGCTTTTCTCGACATGGAAACATGAGACGTCACACACAAACACACACTGGTGAGAAACCCTTTTCCTGTTTGGACTGTGGGCAAAGATTTAATCGAACTAGTCACTTGAGACAACACACACGAATCCACACTGGTGAGAAACCTTTTCCCTGTTCGGTTTGCGGTCAAAGATTTACTAGTAAGGAAAACCTAGACGTACACACAAGAAGCCATACCGGTGAGACACCTTTTACGTGTTTGGATTGTGGACAAAGTTTTACTAGTACGGGAGGCCTGAGACGACACACAAGAAGCCACACTGGTGAGAAATCTTTTGCCTGTTTGGCTTGTGGACAAAGGTTTTATACACGAGGAGAGCTGAGACGACACACAAGATCCCACACTGGTGAGAAACCTTTCGCTTGCTTGATTTGTGGTAAAAGATATAAGCAAAGTGGACATTTGAGACAGCACACACACACCCACACTGGCGAGAAACCTTTTGCTTGCTTGGTTTGTGGACAAAGGTTTTTTAGACAGGGATGCCTGAGACGACACACAAGAACACACTCTGTTGAGAAACCTTTTGCCTGTTCAGTTTGTGGTCAAAGTTTCCAAACTGAAGATCTAGCAAAGAGGCACAAGTGTGCTGTTGCGATTAGCAATGATCAGTGAAGCTGTAAATGATGGCATTTTTTGCATTCATTAAAAAAAAAAAACACACACACATTTTGTGAACACTATCTTTTTTGGTTGTTAACCATGGAAGTCATGAATGACGTGTACTTGTTTGTTTTGTATATGTATTGACTTTTAGATCTTTTTAAATTGTTTGTATTGAAAATGTGACATAAACTGCAGTGACTTGTGGCTGCAGATGAATTGAGCTGACTGCCATAATGTGTAAATGCCCTATGCATAAATGTACATTCAAAGATTTTTCCTTTTGAATATTAATGATAATTACATTGCAGAACGTTTGTCATCATGGAGAAATTCGAGGCTTGCATTGAAGAATTTGAAGCAATAAAGTATCTATGGATGCTGAGTGACGAGGATTAAGTATTTTCATTTCAGAATGAATATTTTCGAGAAACGCAAAGAAACCTGGCAGGAAGTAGCTCTTGGACGCGTAGTCTACGGCAAGTCCACTAGGACAAATATCACAACAGTGACCATTAAGGTAACGATAATTTTGACGAATTTAGTGTTCATTAAGTATCAAATAGTGCTATTGTATATCGGGTATCGAAGTTTCCTAAAGTACTATCCGAATAAAAGGTATAAGTAAAGGACTATCTCTACATTGTGGGCTCACCTTTTGCTCGGCTCTGCACTAAATTTGTCCAAGTGGACTTGCTGTAGTATACGTGTTGCAGCGCTTCTCCTGAATCTTTTCATGTGATATGAACATTTTCGTCTTGAATTAGAACCGAAAGTAACAATCGCTAATTTATTGAAACCAAATACAATTTTTGCATGTTTTTGTGTGGTTCAGGTTAAATCAGGCTCGTTGAAACCTCTTCGTGTACGGTTCAAGTTATCTCGCTCGTTGAAACGTTTTGGCTTTGTTTAGCTTAGATTAGCTTAGCTTGCTAGCCGCTAACAAAGCAGCCGCGTTTGTTGACACGACAAGTGCAAACGTGAAAGTCGTAAACATCGAGCGAAAAACGTGCGCAGCAATGAAAGTGAAGATCGAAAAGGAACTTTGTGGAGCCCAAGAGGAGGAGGAGCGACAAGAAGGTCGACTGCTGGACAAGCTTTGCATGCAGCCTCATGTTATGTTACGTCGATTAGGTTTGTCACTTTGCTCATTCACTATTTTTCAACAACATTTCTATGTTTATTTTGAGCAGAATTTTATCCGATCGCGGTCTATTTCACATTATCGACATGCTAAACTTGGCACCAAGACACCCTAGGCCGCAGTTCGATGATCGATTTATATCATCCAGATTTACGGCCGTATGTTTTGAATAGTTGGGTGAAGAGAGGGGCGGAGCTGTCAACAGATCACCACCTGGTGGTGTGTTGGCTTCGTTGGTGGAGGAGGTCAGACCGAGCAGACCCAAACGTATCATGAAGTCTGAAAAAAAAAAATATCATTTGAGTATGTTGGTTCTCTAGAGCTAATTAGTTGAGATGAAGGAAAATGTGACATTATTGAAAACAAGTATTCATGCACAGTATTTTAATCTACATAAAGTGTCCTTCTTTGGAATCGATCATAGTCAAGATTTATTCTTGAAAAGAAATCATTAAAATCTTGATGAATTTTCCATAGGTTTCACTGAAATATTCTAGAATTTAATATTCTATAGAGTTCTTGCTCCTTAATACTGCTTTTCCTTTCTTTGGCTCACATATGCCATTTGACAACTCTAAATATGATATACAACCAGCAAAGTCATGTCAAACCGACTTAATTAAACCATGTTCTCTTGTATCGCACAGATGTGAGTGAGAAATGTCTTAGTCCCGAGTGGCAGGACCCAAAGTCGCCTGGCCTTAAAGAGGAGTCGTCAGAGTCCCCTGATGGCAATAAGGAGGAGCAGGTGCAACAACCCAACGTATATAAAGAGCATCAGGAGCCACCAATCATAAAAGAGGAGGGAGATGTCTCAGAGTTGCCACTGACTGTTGTCGTTGTGAAGATTGAAGAAGAAGGAGATCTAGATGAAGAGGAGGAAGAGGCGGGGCCTCCTAGCAAGAGTCAACACGTGACAACAGAAATAAATGGCAAGCTCGGTGGAGGATCACAAGCAAGCTGGTTAGCTCCAATCTCCGATGGCGAAGACACAAAATCACACTCTTCTCATACTGATGTCGATGATGTAGAGTGGGAAGGTGAGATGACGCGTCAAACTAATAGCAAGCAATTGAAATGTTCTCAGTGTGGGAAAAACTTTAACTACAAGTCCGATTTGAAAAGACATATGATGTGCCACACTGGTGAGAAACCTTTTCCCTGCTCCGTTTGCGGTCAAAGATTTTCTTGTAAGTCTCACTTGAAAGAACACACAAGAATCCACACTGGTGAGAAACCTTTCATCTGTTCCGTTTGCGGTAAAAGATTTAAGCAAGGTGGACAGTTGAAACAACACACACAAACCCACACTGGTGAGAAACCTTTTGTCTGTACCGTTTGTGGGCAAAGATTCAATCAACATAGTTACTTGACAAAACACGCAAGAACCCACACCGGTGAGAAATCTTTTGCCTGTTCGGTTTGTGGTCAAAGATTTACGAGAAAAGAAAGCTTAAGAGTACACACGATAAGCCACACTGGTGAGACACCTTTTACTTGCTTTGTTTGTGGACAAAGGTTTTATACACAGGGAGGCCTGAGACGACACACAAAAACCCACACTGGCGAAAAACCTTTTGCGTGTTTGGTTTGTGGACAAAGGTTTTATGCACAGGGAGACTTGAAACGACACACAAGAACCCACACTGGTGAGAAACCTTTTGCTTGCTTGGTTTGTGGTAAAAGATTCAAGCAAGGTGGACAAATGAGACAACACACACTAACCCACACTGGTGAGAAACCTTTCGCCTGTTCAGTTTGTGGGAAAAGATTTAATCAAAATAGTTACCTGATGCAACACACAAGAATCCACACTGGGGAGAAACCTTTTGCCTGTTCGGTTTGTGGTAAGAAGTTTACTAGAAAGGGAAACCTTAAAGTACACACAAGAAGCCACACTGGTGAGAAACCATTTGCCTGTTCGGTTTGTTGTGAAAGATTTTCTGTTAACTCCCAATTAAAAGCACACACAATGACTCACACTGGTGAGAAACCTTCTGTTTGTTCAGTAGGTGGTCAAAAATTCCAAACTGAGGATCAAGCAGAGCGGCACAAGTGTGCTGTTGAGAGTAGCAGTGATCATTAAAGCTGTATATGACGGCATTTTTACACTTATGATGAAAGAACATACATCTTATTTGTTCTTCAGCCATTGAATTTTGGAATAATGGGTCTATTAGTCATTTGCTTTGTATATTTCTTGACTTTATTTTCGATTGTGTTTGTATTGAAAATATGCCATCAACTGCCTGTGAGGTAATGGACATAAAAAAAAAGCAAATCTATAAGGTTGCGAAAGATAAAGTAGTGAGAGATCACTCTATTTATTCACTCAAACACGGAAAATACGATACAACATCTGTTATCTGTTCAATGTTTTCTTTGTAATGCAAATACTTTCAAAATGTATGTTTCTTGTTGTACTTGTGTAAATAAAGTTGCCTTGCCAATCATTCCAAATGTCTTTAAAATATTTTTTAAATTTTAGCATTATGACAGTTTAAAATATCTAATATATGTATATACATGGACTTTGTTCCAAAGATTTAGATAGAAGCATTTTTAAATCATTAATAAAATAATAATTAATATTATAGTAATCCTTTGTTTTCATATTCATGCAAAGGGGTCCTTGAAAATAATTTTCCATTGTATTAGGTAGTATTGGTGTTTGCTTTTCTTCTTCTCCTAAACTAGCGATTTTCAGTTCCAATTCAGGACCAACGAGTTTACGAAACGTGTGTTCGGGCTTGCCAGTCCACTTAGACAAAATCCGTTTGAAAAATTTGATTATTTTTCAAAATTTTGCGTCAATTTTAAGGGGGTAATGGTTGTTCAGATAAAGCAGGTAACAAAATAAATATTTTAGATTGCGAAACACCCGTCATTTCGTAACGAGGAAGGCATAGGTTTTTATTTTTCTTCCACATAAAGATTGTCTGTGCAGACTTGCCGTACACTAGCGTTGCAGAGCTTTTCCTTATCGATTTTCTCCTTTCCTTTTTACTAACGTACAGGAAAACATTCCTGTATTCGAACTGGTTTCGCCGCGACTTTATTGTAATCGAATACAAGGTTTGCATCTTTTTGTGCGGATCAAAGGATCTCAGGCTCTTTGAAACGTTTTGGCCTTGCTTAGCTAAGTTTAGCATAGCTTAGCTTGCTAGCCACCCATAAATCTTACGCGTTTGTAAACACAGCAGGCATCAAGCGGAAGCGTAAAGTGGCGCTAACATGAACGAGAAAACGTGCGCAGGAATGAGGGTGAAGATCGAAAAGGAGCTTTGTGGAGCCCAAGAGGAGATGGAGCGACAAGAAGATCGACTGCTGGACAAGCTGTGCATGCAGCCTCGAGTTGTGTTACACCGATTAGGTTTGTCACTTTGCCCAGTCACTACTTTTTAAGAATAATTTTGTTTATTTTGAACGGAATTTTTTTACTTACAATTTTACTTACTGGGATGCCAAAATAGTGATTTTTTTTTAATTCTGCGTCCTCGATTAGTGTACATTATGTTCTATAAGCATCACTATTGTAAGATTCTTGTCTGTTAATCGTTAAGCAACCCCTAATATGATAAACAAACGGCAAAGTCATGACAAATTGAAACCATGTTGTCTTGTGTCCCACAGACAAAAAAGAGCTTGGTTCCAAGTGGCAGGAGCCAAAGTTGCCTGGCGTTAAACAGGAGGAGTTAGAGCCCCCTAGTGGCAAAGAGGAGGAGCTGCTGCAGCACCCCAACATCAAGAAAGAGGAGCGTTTACCCCCATTCATAAAAGAGGAGGGAGATTTCTCAGAGTTGCCAGTGACGGTTGTCGTTTTAAAGACTGAAGTTGAAGGAGGAGATGAAGAGGAGAACGAGGCGGAGCCTCCTAGCTCCAGTCAAAACGTCACAAGAGAAATAAACGACAAGCACGGTACAAGGTCGCAAGCCGATGGCTGGTTAGCCCCAATCTCAGATGGTGAAGACACGACGTCACACTCTTCTCATACTGATGTAGATGATGAAGAGTTGGAAGGTGAGATTCCGCGTCACAAAGACAGCAAACGTTGGAAATGTTCTCAGTGCGAAAAAAGCTTTGGCGCCAAGTTCCTTTTGAAAAGACATTTAACGCGCCACACTGGTGAGAAACCATTTGCCTGTTTGAGTTGTGGTAAACGATTTAAGCTCAATGGGGACTTGAAAGTACACACAAGAATCCACACTGGTGAGAAACCCTTTGCCTGCTTGGTTTGTGGACAAAGGTTTTTTAAATTGGGAACAATGAGACGTCACGCACAAACCCACACTGGCGAGAAACCTTTTGCCTGTTCGGTTTGTGGACAAAAGTTTTCTAGACAGGAGACCTTGAAAGAACACATGCAAAACCACACGGGAGAGAAACCTTTTGCCTGTTTGTTTTGTGGACAAAGGTTTTCCAGACGGGGAAATTTGAGACGTCACGCACAAACCCACACCGGCGAGAAACTTTTTGCCTGTTCAGATTGTGGTCAGAGGTTTACCACAAAGCATTACATGAAAGTACACACGAGACTCCACACCGGTGAGAAACCGTTTGCCTGTTCGGTTTGTGGTCAAAGATTTTCTCAAAATACGCTCTTGAAAAAACACACAAGAACCCACACTGGTTAGAAACCTTTTTGCCTATTCAGTTTGTGGTCAAAGATTCCAAGTATTTAGCAAAGAGCCACAAGTGTGCTGTTGAGAAAAGCAGTCATCAGCGAAGCGGAATATGATGAATGATTTGTGTTCTTGCTCTGTGTTTTGTATGTCGACTTTCAGGCTTTCGTCATCGTTCACAGGTGTCACTGATTAGGAAGAAGCATTTTTTGTCTTCTACATCATTTTCTCAATGCGAATGTATGTGGGTGAAATAAAAATTGTGATTATTGAAGAAATCAAATGTCCGTCCTTTATCACTCGAAAGGAAGGGAATGTTTGTTTTTTCAAGCTGAATACCGCACATCATCTGGAGCTGCCCAGAGTGGATCGTCAGTGGGGAAAAAATTGTTGGGGTAAGATCAATTTCAGTGGCTTTTGATTTCAAAATCTGTTAATATGTGACTTTAAATTTCTTTGACTTCACAGATTCGATTTAATTCGAACTTCACTTAGGTTCTTTCACACATATTCACTCGAGATTCATTCCTCTTGACGATCGCACTCTGTCTACAAAAGCGTTTGCTTTATTAGGCAGAAAAAGATTCAACGAGCCTGAGATGGTTTGAACTGCACGCAAAAATGTAAAACCAGTATTTCATATCCAAAAAGCAGCGATGAGTTGACTCCGAACTTTCAGTGAGAATCTAGGACTAGTTTTTAGTTACGGAGACGGTGGGTAACGCCCAGTCTACGGCAAGTCCACTGAAAGAATTTTTAAGTGACGAACGCGCAAGCAATAATTATTTGAATCTATCGCTATTACCGTTTTTAATATAAACAAAGGTATATTATTTAAACCTATTTAACTATATACAGTCTAAGTTTAATTTAATGTTTAATCGATATTAATACAGCCTTTAAATCATTACTGTTAAAAGTAATAAATGCGTTGAATTTATTTTCACTCGCGTGTTGTTGACATGTAGTTTGTTTAAGTGGACTTGCCGTAGACAGCAAGTAGCAGGGCAAGTCCTTGACAGGCTTCTTTGCATTTCTTGAATTCCCTCGTCTTTCTCAAAATGATTCACCCATTATTCATTGAAAGTTTTTTTCCTTAGTCAAACGCATTTTATTTTAACATTTTTCGGGCGTGGTTCAAGTCGCCCCGGGCTCTTTGTAGAGTCTCGGCCTTGCTTAGCGTAGCTTAATTTAGCCTGCTAGCTCCAGACGCGATCGTCACTTAGGCTCAGCTGGTATCAAGTGCGCAAGAATGAGAGTGAAGATCGAAGAGGAGATTTGCGGGACCCAACAGGAGCGGCAAGAAAGTCGAATGCTAGACAAGCTTAGCATGCAGCCCTCACTCGTGTTCAACGCGCTAGGTTTGTCTCTTGCAGTCACCATTTTGCAACCGTGTTTTCTTTTTTTGCGGTATCTTAGTTGAGCTCGTTTGATTTCGCAATATTGACATGCCAAAATATGGACCGTGATCATCCGATGGTCTCCCCCGGTGACCGTGGTTTTCTTTTTGCGGATCTAAAAATTTACTTAGAATTTCTCCACAAAACTAATCAGCATAAAGTGTCAAACCTGTTCTCCAAAAGAAATAGTTATCAATAAATATTTGTCCACAGAAAAATATTCAACTTAAAGTACCCTCTTTTGAGATGGTAGTATGTAAAATAAATCATTAACTTCACAGATAACAAAACGAGGCACATGACGAATTGGGTCCAACCATTCTGGTACGGGGTAGAATCTGAGTATTTACGCAAATGAAATTGAACAACCTACTGAACAGGAAGTTTGTTGAATGAATTTATATTTTCATGAAGCATTTAATTCATCCTACAATTATTTTAAAAGATTTTTGCATGTTTATGTGTATTATTAGGGAGGGAACTCGTACAAGATGAAAGCCAATCCTCTGGTGAATTTACAAAGAAGGGAGGCAAAGACCATAAAAACAAAATGGGTGTCTGGAACTCACTTATCTGTCAGGGTCATCTCATTGTAGCCACGCCAAACCCAGCTCTCAAAACTTCCAAGCCAAAACATGGATAACCTTGAGAAAAAACACCACCTGTCTACCGAATTTTTTTTCTTTTTCTGTCGGGCACTCAGAAAAAAGCTACTAACTTGGCCTTGGCGAGCTCTGGCGAACTCTGGTTTTTCTTTCTTTTACTCATGTGGCCCATCTTACAATCTTAAATATGAAATACAAACAGCAAAGTCATGACAAACTGACACATACTGTATGCTAAACCATAAATGTTTTGTGTCCCACAGACATGAGTGAAGAATATCTCCATCCTGAATGGCCGGAGTCGGAGATTCCCGACATGAATGAGGTGGAGCCCCCTGGTGGCAAGGAGGAGGAGCAGCTGCCGCCATACTTTAAAAAGGAGGGAGACGTTACAGAGTTGCTAGTGACAAGTGTCCATGTGAAGAGTGAAGATGAAGGACAGTATGAGGAGAACAATGGGGCGGAGCCTCCAAGCAACATCTCCAGTCAACACGTGACAAGAGAAATTGATGGTGAGCACAGCGGAGGATCGCAAGAAAACGGCTGGTTAGCGCCAATGTCAGATGGGGACAACGCACTGTCACATGATGGTGATGATGATGACGAAGTGGCGATGACATATCGCACAGACAGCAAAGGTTGGAAATGTTATCAGTGTGGGAAAAGTTTTGGCCACAAGGGTAATTTAAAAAAACATAGGCTGGTCCACAGTGGCGAGAAACCTTTTGTTTGTACGATTTGTGGTCAAAGGTTTTCTCAAAAGGGAAACTTGGTTCAACACAGCAGAACCCACACTAGTGAGAAACCTTTTGCATGTTCAATTTGTGGTCGCAGGTTTTCTCTAAAAGGAAACTTGAGACAACACACAAGAACCCACACTGGTGAGAAACCGTTTGTCTGTTTGGTTTGTGGTCAAAGATTTTATCAAAGTAGTCACTTGAGGAAACACACCAGCACCCACACTGGTGAGAAACCTTTTGCCTGTTCGGATTGTGGTCAAAGATTTTCTTCAAAGCACAGCATTACTATACACACAAGAATCCACACTGGTGAGAAACCTTTTGCCTGTTTAATTTGCGGTCGCAGCTTTTCTCTTATTGGAAACTTGAGACGACACACAAGAACCCACACTGGTGAGAAACCTTTTGTCTGTTCGGTTTGTGGTCAAAGATTTGTTCAAATTACACATTTGAAACAACACACACAAACCCACACTGGCGAGAAACCTTTTGCCTGTTCGGATTGTGGCCAAAGATTTTCTTCAAAGCACTGCATTACAATGCACACAAGAATCCACACTGGTGAAAAACCATTTGCCTGTTCAGTTTGTGGAAAAACATTTTCTTATAAGATAGCCTTGACGCAACACACAAGAACTCACACTGGTGATAAACCTTTTGAATGTTCGGTTTGTGGTCAAAGATTTTCTCAAAATACACACTTGCGAAAACACAGAAGAATCCACACTGGTGAGAAAGCTTTTGCCTGTTTGGTCTGTGGAAAAAAATTGTCTTGTAAGTTAGCCTTAACACAACATGCAAGAATCCACACTGGTGAGAAACCATTTGCCTGTTCAGTTTGTGGACAAAGATTCCAAACTGAGTATTTAACGAAGAGCCACAAGTGTGCAGTTGAGAAAAGCAGTGATCAGTGAAGTTTTATACGATGAAGGGCTGCACGATTAATTTCACAATTAATCACAAATTTCACAATCACAATTGATTACGTTGATCCTTGAAGATATTAACATTTAAAAAGTCGGCAAGTTTATGTGTGTCAAACCAAGCACTTTGCCGTCCAACCTTTAGGGGGCAATGTTTCACACATATTTGCATGACAAAAGCCCTAAGATATAGTGTTAATATTATTATGAATATTATTACAATTATAATTTTGGCCATAATCGTGCAGCCCTAATATGATCTTAATTTTGCATTTATGTTTAAAGAAAGCTTTTGTTGTTCACAATATCTTTTTTTGGGTGCCCACTGCTGACCATGAAATAATTCATAAAATAGAGAAATAACTATATTTAAACATATAATCATTGGTAATTTAACCCTAATTATTTAATTCCATATTTCATTAATGAAAAATTTGTATATTGACAAATTTACTCACCTAGCAGGCAAGTTAGAGTGAACCGTTGATCCTTTGAACATTAACCTTGACTTTGGTGATGACCGTCTGTTTTACCTCCCTTTTTTTTCATTCTAACTCTGCTTTAGATTGCTTTTCTTACGTTATACTAGTACAGTATATATATGTGCGTGATAACCTGTTGTGCATCTGAGTAATTGTGCAGCACCTCGGTCAGCCCTTTGAGGTTGTTTTCAAATGTGCTTTATAAATAAACTTGACTTGTTTTGATGGCTTCAACAATGATTTAAAATTTACATTTCGGCATGCAAAGAGTAAACACTAAAACAGAAGCGTGAGGTTTTTCGGCTTGCCAAACGGAAATATATTTATTCACGGTTCAGATATAGAAATAGATAACTATTGGATTTTTCTTTAATTATAGATTGAGGATTTAGCTTGTACATTTTAGTAAACAGTAAACGTAAAGGTTAAAAACGTTGTTCTATTTTCGCTCGGGTTGTCGTCACATTAAAATTGTCCAAGTCGACTTGCCGTAGTCTAGTCACGTTCAAGCTTTTCCTAATACATACGGGTCAAACGAACATTTTTCGAACTGAAAGTTTCGAAACAAATGAGAAATCTCCGCTACGTTGTTACAATCAAATTCATATTTTGCATGTTGGTATGCGGCTCAAGTCAACTCAGGCTTTTGAAATTTCTCGGCCTTGCTTAGCATAATTTAGCTTAGCTTGCTCGAAGCTAACAAAGCAGACGCGTTTGTAGGCTCAGCAGTCACGTGAGAGTACAAAGCGTCGTAAACATCCAGTAAAATGAGAAGAACCAAAGTCGAGTGGGAAGAGGAGCTTTGTGGAACCCAAGAGGAGAAGGAACGACAAGAAGGTCGACTGCTGGACAAGCTCCGCATGCAGCCTCGTGTTGTCTTACGCCGATTAGGTTTGTCACTCAACTCATAACTCATAACTCAAATCCACCCATCCAATTTATGTACTTACTGTGTGTCACTTAAAATATCCACATATCCAAATATTTTATACAGTTAATGCATCATAATACTGCTTTTCTTTTGCTCATGTGGCGCATATGTCAACTCTAAAAGCAAAGTCATGACAAACTGACTTTACTAAACAAACTGCGTCTTGTGTCCCGCAGATGTGAGTGAGGAATATCTTGGTCCTGAATGGCAGGAGCCAGATTTGCTAGGCATTAACGAAGATGAAAAAGGGGAGGAAAACCTACAGCATCCCAACATCAAAAAAGAAGAGGCGCTGCCACCATACTTCAAAGATGAGGGAGATATCACCGAATTCCCAGTGACTTGTGTCCATGTAAAGAGTGAAGCTGAAGGACAGTGTGAGGAGAACAAAGGGGCGGAGCCTCCAAGCAACATCTCCAGTCAACACCTGACAAAAGAAATTGATGGCGAGCACGGCGGAGTAGCACAAGCAGATGGCCGGATAGCACCAATGTCTGATGGTGACGACACAGCCTCTCACAATCCTCGCGCTGATGACAACGAAGAAGAGTGGGAAGGTGCGATGACTCAACACACTCAAAACAAACGTTGGAAATGTTCTCAGTGCATGAAATGCTTTCAATATGAGGTCAAATTAAAAAGACATATGGTGGTCCACACTGGTGAGAAACCATTTTCCTGTTCTATATGTGGTCAAAAATTTTCTCAAAATGCATACTTAAAAGTACACACCAGAACCCACACTGGTGAGAAACCTTTTGCCTGTTCGGTTTGCGGTAAAAGATTTTCTAGAAATGGACACCTGAAACGACACACAAAAACCCACACTGGTGAGGAACCTTTTGCCTGTTCGGTTTGTGGTCAAAGATTTTCTCGTAAGGACCACTTACAAGAACACAAAAAAACCCACCATGGTGAGAAACCTTTTGCTTGTTTGTTTTGTGGGAAAAGATTTTCTCTTAAGTGCCACTTAAAAGAACACACAAGAACGCACACAGCTGAGAAACCGTTTGCCTGTTTGGTATGCGGTAAACATTTTTATCAAAGTGGTCACTTGAGAGAACACACAAGAACACACACTGGTGAGAAACCCTTTGCCTGTTTGGTTTGCGGTAAAAGATTTTATCAAAGAAGTAACTTGAGACGACACACAAGAACCCATACCGGTGAGAAGTCTTTTACTTGTTTGGATTGTGGTAAAAAATTTTCTTTTAAGTCAGCCTTAACCCAACACACAAAAACCCACACTGGTGAGAAACCTTTTGCCTGTTCGGATTGTGGTAAAACATTTTCTTGTAAGGCAGCCTTAACACGACACACAAGAACTCATACTGGTGAGAAACCTTTTGCCTGTTCAGTTTGCGGTAAAAGATTTTATGAAAGGAGTCACTTAAGAAAACACACAATTACCCATACTGATGAGAAACCCTTTGCATGTTTAGTTTGTAATAAAAGATTTTTTCATAAGTCACACTTAAATGAACACGCAAGAACCCACGCTAGTGAGAAACGATTTGCTTGCTTGGTTTGTGGTCAAAGATTTTCACGAAACGGACATTTGAGACGACACTCGGGAATCCACACTGGTGAGAAACCTTTTGCCTGTTTGGTTTGTGGTAAAAGATTTTCTCTAAAGAACCACTTAAAAGAGCACACAAGAACCCACACTGGTGAAAAACCTTTTGCATGTTCAGTTTGTGATCAAAAGTTTTATCAAAGTAGTCACTTAAGAAAACACACAAGAGCCCACGCTGGTGAGAAACCTTTTGCCTGTTCAGTTTGCAGCGAAAGATTTGATCATGGTAGTCACTTGAGAAAACACACAAGCACCCACACCTGTGAGAAACAATTTGCCTGTTCATTTTGCGGTGAAAAATTCCAAACTGAATATTTTGCAAAGAGGCACAAGTGTGTTGCTGAGAATAGTAGTGATCATTGAAGCTGTATTTTTTGTGGTTGTTGAAGTCATGAATGATAGTGATGATGATACTTATCATTTGTTTTGTTTGTCTTCACTTTTCTTTCCTTATTTATAATTGTGTTTGTCGTGAAATTTTGACATCAACCTGCCTGCCAAGTGGCTGCATATGATTTTAACTGACTGCCATAAATGTCCAATAATAAGCAATATTTAAAAACATATATTTGTTCTCCTTTTTATTATTAAAGGTATTTACAAAAACATGATTTGTAAATGGGGATGGGCAAATATTTACTTTTAATTAATGAAGTTGTGGCCTTTTCAACATACATTTTATTTCCTAAGTCGTAGGCACACTCTCAGCTCGCTACATCCCGAGGTGTGCTAAAAAAAATGTTAAATATGATACAACAACTGTTGTATCATTTTCTCAATGCTTTTTAAATTTAAAAGCTTTCAAAATATTAGTGTGTCATTTAAGCGATTTTTTTGGTGTTCATGCTTTTAAATGTTGTACCTGTAACTGTGGATTGTGTAAATAAAGTTGCCTCGCCTAATCATTCAAATGTATTCACAGGATTTTTTTTTCATTTGTAAATGTAAGGTCGCAATGGTTTACAACGATTGGAGTATTATTCGCGTTTAGTTGAGTATTGTCTAATTTGACTTGCCGTAGATTGCGTGATGCGGCGCGATTATTTATCCGGCCATTTTTCTTCTTTTTGTACGGATTCACACCGGTTAAACTAAAGATTAAACTAAACAAATCCACTGCGTATTCATCGCTATTTCTTTGAAATCAAACTCGTGGTTTACATTTTCCTTTGTGGCTCATTTCGTTCAAGGCTCGTGTTTATGTTGCGATATTCAAGCTTAGAGTAGCTTGCCTTGCTAGCCGCTAACCAAGCTCACGCGTTGGTTCAGCACATATCGGGCGAACGTAAAGTGTCGTAAACATCGGGCGAAAAACGAGAATGAAAGTGAAGAACGAAGAGAAACTTTGTGGATCCCAAGAGGAGAATGAGCCACAAGAAAAGCTTTGCATGCGGCCCCGAGTTGTGTTACGCCGATTAGGTTTGTCAACGCTTTTCAAAAATCTCGTGTTTTTTTCTTAAATTATATTACCTTGGCACATTCGATAGAACGTTATTGACATTCCAGGAACACTCCATGCACACATTCGCTATCGCTATAGAAACACTGATGACATCTGAGGGTCAGCAAGAGTCATAACAGCTACAATCCTTCAAAGATTCACGTAATATGCTAACATTGGTAAATTGAGTCTTGTCTAACAGGGCTGGCCAAGACTGTTGCTAAAAAGACAACGTGTCAGTCGCTTTTACCCTTTTTTCAGTTTCATGTACACCGAGTGAAATCATTCTTTTTGTTCTTGGTTCATAATACTGGCTTTCTTTGTCTTACATGGAACATCTGACAACTATAAGTATGAAATACTAACAGTAAAGTCATGACAAACTGACTTTACTAAACAAGGTGTGTTTGTGTTTGTTTGTTTTTATTTCCACAGACATGCGTAAAGAATATCTTGTTCCTGAATGGCAGGAGCTTGAGTTGCCTGACGTTAAAGAGGAGGAGTTAGAGCCCCCTGGTGGCAATGAAGAGGACCACATGCAACATTCCAACATGAAAAAAGAGGAACATCTGCCACCATGCTTCAAAGAGGAGGGAGATTTCACAGAATTTCCCGTGACTGGTGTCCATGTGAAAAGTGAAGCTGAAGGACAGGATGGGGAGAACAAGGAGGCGGAGCCACCAAGCAAGATTTCCTATCAACACGTGTCAACAGAAAATGATAGCGAGCACGGCGGAGGATCACAAGCAGATGTCCGGTTAGCTCCAATTTCAGATGACGACGACGCAAGATCGCACTCGCCGCACACTGATAATAATGAAGACTGGGAGGGTGAGATGACACATCACGCTGACAGCAAACGTTGGAAATGTTCTCAGTGTGGGAAAAGTTTTGGCTACAAATGCTATTTGAAAAGACATATGTTTTGCCACACTGGTGAGAAACCTTTTGCTTGCTCGGTTTGTGGTCAACATTTTACTCTTAAGGAACACTTAAAAGTACACTCAAGAGCCCACACTGGTGAGAAACCTTTTGTCTGTTCGGTTTGTGGCCAAAGATTTTCTAGACAGGGAACCTTGAAAAAGCACTTACAAACCCACACTGGTGAGAAACCGTTTACCTGTTTGGTTTGTGGTAAAAGCTTTTCTAGAAATGGAGACCTGCGACGTCACGCGCAAATCCACACTGGTGAGAAACCTTTTGCTTGTTCGGTTTGTGCTAAAAAATTCAATTCGAAGACAGTCTTAACCAGACACACAAGAACCCACACTGGTGAGAAACCTTTTGCCTGTTTGCTGTGTGGTAAAAGATTTTCCCAAGCCGGACATTTAAGACAACACACAAGAATCCACACTGGTGAGAAACCTTTTGCCTGTTCCATTTGTGGTAAAAAATTCAATTTGAAGACAATTTTAAACACACACACAAGAACCCACACTGGTGAGAAACCTTTTGCCTGTTTGCTGTGTGGTAAAAGATTTTCTCAAGCTGGACATTTAAGACAACACACAAGAATCCACACTGCTGAGAAACCTTTTGCTTGTTCGGAATATGGTTAAAAATTCAATTTGAAGACAATCTTACCTAGACTCCTAAGACACTGGTGACAACTACACTACACTACACTTTTTTTCAATGCTTTTGAATGTTGTACATTTAATTGTGCACAGTTTACTTATACTTCCAAATGTATGTATTCTTTCATTTCAGAATCATAGGTATGTTTAATTTATGAGAAGGTATGAAAATACATTCTGTGTTACAATTGTTTAGATTTTTTCAGGTTAAACGAAAATGATGATTATTATGTTATTATTACATTTTGGGACAAGCAACAGTAAAAGAATTGCTCTGGCTTAAGCACTAAGATTACTTGGGGGTAAAACGTTCAGGTTACACCTATTGAAAATGTTTAAATTGATCAACGCCTGAATGTTGGCCGTGACGGACTATAGTTTCAAGTCGAGAGCTTGTTTTCTTTTTTTTTCCTTTTTTTTTATTGGTGTGAGGTTGTCTCGTTTGAGCTGCATTAAATATTTGTACTTCCAACCGCTAAGGGGCAGTGTTTCAATTGTTGCCTGACATGTACCGGAAGTAGGCGGATGGCCACTGGCCAGGCATCCCAAACGCGTCAAACAAAAGATGTCCTGAATTCGAACTGAAGTTTCCGTCTCTACTTTATTGCAATTCAATGCCAATTTTGCATCTTCGTGTGCGGTTCAAGTCATCTCACGTTCGTTGAAACCTTTTGGCCTTGTTTTGCTTAGCTTAGCTTAGTAGCCGCTAACAATGCAGACGCGCCTATACAGCAGACACGGCGGGCATCAAATGCAAGCTTGAAGTGTCATCAACTCGAGCGAAAAACGTGCGAAGGAATGAAAGTGAAGATCGAAGAGGAACTTGATGGAGCCCAAGAGGAGAAGGAGCGACAAGAAAAGCTCTCCATGCAGCCTCGAGTTGTGTTACGACGATTAGGTTTGTCACTTGCACATTCACTACTTTTGAGCAATATTTCTTGGTTTATTTAGAACACAATCTTAAGTGAGACCATGCTACAATGTGGACTGTATGCGTCTGATGGTGACCCCTGGTGACATTTTTCCCTTGCGGCCTCGAGTACCCACAACTTCCAGGTTCAAAGCAAAGATAAAGAACTATCATTTGTCACCGGGTGTATAGTAATACGGATTTGTACACACGTTATTATGAAATTGAATATCCCCCCGAATGTAAAATCTATTTCATGAATGTAATCGCATTTATACACTGAAAAAAATACGCAATTTAATAAATATTTTATGGAGTGCTTTCTTTCTTTCTTTTGTTCACGCGGGCCATCTGACAACTCTCAATTTTATATACAAACAGCAAAATTAACTAAACCATGTTGTCTTGTACCACGCAGATGTGAGTGAAAAATATCTTGATCCCCAGTGGCAGGAGCGAAAGTTGCCTGGCGTTAAACGGGGGGAGTTACAGCCCCCTAGTGGCAAAAAGGAGGAGCTGCCGCAGCAACCCAACATGTATAAAGAGGAGCAGATGCCACCATGCATAAAAGAGGAGGGAGATTTCTCAGAGTTGCCAGTGACTGTTGTGCTTTTGAAGACCGAAGAAGGAGGTGTAGATGAAGAGGAGAAAGAGGCGGAGCCTCCTAGCAAAATTCAACATTTGACAACTGAAATAAATGGCAAGCGCGGTGGAGGATCACAAGCAAACGGATGGTTAGCTCCAATCTCAGATGGCGAAGACACAACATCACACTCTTCTCATACTGATGTCGATGATGTGGAGTGGGAAGGTGAGATGACGCCTAACCCTATTAGCAAGTGTTGGAAATGTTCTCAGTGCGGCAAAACATTTGACTACAAGTCAGATTTGAAAAGACATATGATGTGCCACACTGGTGAGAAACCTTTTGTTTGTTTGGTTTGTGGTCAGAAATGTTCTCATAATTCCCAACTAAAAGCACACATTATGACCCACACCGGTGAGAAACCTTTTGCGTGTTTGGTTTGTGGTCAAAGGTTTTCGAGACAGGGAAATTTGAGACGCCACACACAAACCCACCCCGGTGAGAAACCTTCCGCCTGTTCAGTTTCTGGGCAAAGATTGAATCAAACTAGCTACTTGAGACTACACACCAGAATTCACACTGATGAGAAACCTTTTCCTTGTTCAAATTGTGGTCAAAAGTTTACAAGAAAGCAAAACCTAAAAGTACATAAAAGAATGCATACTGGTGTGAAACCGTTTGCTTGTTCAGTTTGCGGTCACAGGTTTACTAGAAAGGGAACCCTAAAAGAACACACAAGAAGCCACACTGGCGAAACACCTTTTACATGTTTGGTTTGTGGACAAAGGTTTTCTAGACAGGGAGTCCTGAGGCGACACACAAGAACCCACATCGTTGAGAAACCTTTTGCCTGTTCGGTTTGTGGTCAAAGATTCCAAACTGAGGATCTAGCAAAGCTGCACAAGTGTGCTGTTGAAAATAGCAGTGATCAGTAAAGCTTTCTATGATGTCATTTTTGCGTTTATCTTTTAATAAAATTAAATATTGTGCAGACCTCTTTTATAGTTTATAGGGTTGGTTTTGTTTAGTTCTTCACATTTCTTATTGAAGTCTTTCTAGTGCACATTTTTTTAAGTTGTCAATCTTTGTTTAAATAGTATGTATTTTTACCATTTTATTATATATTATATATTTATGTATTTACTTTATGTATTTACTTCTGATATGGAAGTTGTGGCCTTTTTCAGCGTATATTGACCTAAATCACAGGCTGGCTACATTCCAAGGTGTGTGTCTACACTGAAAAAATGATACAACGGCTGGAATTTGTTAAATGTGTTTTCACATTTTAAATAATTTCAACATATTAGTATGCCTCACTTTAGCAACCATCTGTTTTTCTTTTTCAAATGTTTTAAACGTATTTGTAACTGTGCACTGTGTAAATAAAGTTGACTTGCTTGTCATTCCTACGTTAATGTTTTTAATTTATTGTGACAATTGTCATAACACAAGTTATGGACAACACCTGCAATGTTGACAATTATTCTGGTATTCTCTGCACTATGTCAATAAAGTAGCCTTGCGTGTGTAATTCCAAAAGTATTTAGCATATTTTTCTTAATTTCAGTAGATGACAATTTTAAATCCCTCAGAAGGTATTAAAACAAATGTGTTCCAAATGGATTTTTTTTCGGGTTTAATTGTAGTGTATAACGCGTCCACGCATGCAGTATTTCTTTATTCCTCTGCGTCTCAGATTCAAGTCCCGACCGCGACACTTATTTTAATCCTTATTCATTTTTTTTCTTTGTTTATAATTTCTTGCTGACAATCTGGACGATTTGTCTCGCGTGTTTATTGACAAACAGAACAGTTAGGCAGTTCTACTATTCCCGTGGGGCTTGTGACGAATCTGCTGCCAGGAAACAAAAAACAAGTGATTTGTCTCGCGTGTTTATTGACGAACAGAACAGTAAAGCAGTGTAACAATTTCCATGGGGTTTGTGACGAATCTGCTGTCAGGAAACAAAAAAAAGGACAACAATCAACCCACACGTTTGTAACGTGTGAGCTGAGCTGAGCGCACACGGGCACAGGAGAGACGAAGGCAAGCTTTAGGATCCTCTTGCCTTTCGTAATAAATTGACAAGTGAAAAACCAATACAGTACAGCGTCAGTATTTTATTTCGAGACAACAGTAAAGCCCCTGAGCCAATCAGGATTCAGAGCACGATGCGCTGTAAAAAATATCCACACTGCAAAAAATCCGTGAAGCAGCGAACCCGTGAGAGATGAACCGCGATACAGCGAGGTATTACTGTATACATTTATGTAAAAAAATCAGGGCAAACGTTATTAATGGGCATTCACCTGTTGTGGCAGTCAGCTAAATTTCTGTAACAACTCGGCAGGTAAGGAGTCAAGAATACACAAAACACATGATGAATACACATATCATTCATTACCTTCACGTAGGTAACCAAAAAAAAAAAAAAGTGCTTTTCCTTGAACATTAATGTAACAAAATTATATCATATACAGCTTCACTGATCACTTCCTAGCTCAACGGCACACTTGTGCCTTTTTGCTAGATCCTCACTTTGGAATTTTTGACCACAAAGTGAACAGGCAAAAGGTTTCTCACCACTGTGGATTTTTGTGTGTCGTCTCAGGCTTCCCTGTCGAGAAAACTTTTGACCACAAACCAAACAGGAAAAAGGCTTCTCACCGGTGTGGGTTCTTATGTGTCTGGTTAAAGTTATCTTCAAGTTGAATTTTTTTCCACAAATTGAACAGGCAAAATGTTTCTCACCGGTGTGGGTTTGTGTGTGACGTCTCAGGCTTCCCTCTCTAGAAAAGCTTTGACCGCAAACCAAACAGGCAAAAGGCTTCTCACCGGTGTGGGTTCTTATGTGTGTGGTTAAGGTTGTCTTCAAGTTGAATTTTTTACCACAAATCGAACAGGCAAAATGTTTCTCACCAGTGTGGGTTTGTGCGTGACGTCTCAAGTTTCCCTGGTTAGCAAAGCTTTGACCACAAACCAAACAAGCAAAAGGTTTCTCACCATTGTGGATTCTTGCGTGTTCTCTTAAATGCGTAGTTTGAGAAAACGCTCTACCACACACCGAACAGGCAAAAGGTTTCTCACCAGTGTGGGTTCTTGTGTGTCTGGTTAAGATTGTCTTCAAATTGAATGTTTTACCACAAAGCGAACAAGCAAAGGGTTTCTCACCAGTGTGGGTTCTTGCGTGACGTCTCAGGCTTACCTGTCTAGTAAACCTTTGACCACAAGCCAAACAGGCAAAAGGTTTCTCCCCAGTGTGGGTTCTTGTGTGTCCATTTAAGTGGTCCTTAACAGCAAATCTTTGACCACAAACCGAACAGGCGAAAGGTTTCTCGCCAGTGTGTGTTCTTCCATGTACTTTTAGTTTGTCCTTTCTAGAAAACATTTGACCACAATCCAAACATGCAAAAGGTTTCTCACCAGTGTGGGTTCTTGCGTGTACTTTTAAGTGTCCCTTAAGAGAAAACTTTTTACCACACACTGAACAGGCAAAAGGTTTCTCACCGGTGTGGCAAAACATATGTCTTTCTAAATCAGACTTAGAGCCGAAGTTTTTCCTACACTGAGAACATTTCCAATCTTTGCTGTCAGTGCGATGTGTCATCTTCCCCTCCCACTCTTCATCATTGTCATCGGCGTGAGGGGAATGTGACGATGTGTCTTCACCATCTGACATTGGAGCTAACCAGTTGATTGCTTGCGAACCTCCACCGTGCTCAATTTCTGTTGGCGCGTGTTGACTGGAGATGTTGCTTGGAGGCTCCGCCCCTTTGGTCTCCTCATACCGTCCTTCATCTTCAATCTTCACAAGGACAGTCACTGGCAATTCTGTGAAATCTCCTTCCTCTTTGAAGTATGGTGGCAGCTCCTCTATTTTGATGTTGGGGTGCTGCAGCTTCTTGTCTCGTTTGTCACCAGGACTCTCCGCCGCCTCCACTTTAATG
Organism: Hippichthys cyanospilos; assembly: GCF_059441005.1. NCBI lineage: Eukaryota > Metazoa > Chordata > Actinopteri > Syngnathiformes > Syngnathidae > Hippichthys > Hippichthys cyanospilos. The sequence continues at coordinate 17,605,449 of NC_142383.1, read as the reverse complement.
CTGGGCAACTCTTGCTCCTGCCATTCAGGACTTTGATATTCTTCACTCATGTCTGCGGAAAAAAAGACACACTTTGTATAGTAAAGCCATTGTGTCGTGACTTCGCTGTTTGTATTTTATATTTAGGGTGTCAGATGCCCCCAAAACACTGTTATTTATATATTATTTATATTTATATTCATTCAATTATGTGATTATTTCAGTGAAACAAGTTCGGACCAAAAAAAAAAAGATTCGTTATCCTTTGTTTGGACCCGAAAATGCATGTCAAAAATGTGAAATCAAACGTGCCCAGGTAAGAAACTGTAAGAAAACAAACACGGGGAATTGTTCGAAAAGTGGCAAGTGACAAACCTGGCGTGTTGAACTCAAGGGGATGCTAGCAGTTGATCTTCTTGTCGCTCCTTCTCCTCTTTGATCAACAAAGGTCCTCTTCGAGATTGACTTGAGCTTTTGCGGACATTTTCACACGATTTTTAATCACACTTTACGCTCGCACGAAATCTGCTGAACCGACAAATCCGCGTGCGTTGTTAGCAGCTAGCAAGCTAAGCTAAAATAACAAGATAAACACAAGACTTGGACCAAAAAAGGCAATTTGATGACAATAAAAGTAGATATGGATATTCGGTGGCAATGCATTGGAACATTCAATTCAAATTCAGGACGACTTTTTTTTTTTTTCAACCCGTGTGGATTCGTAAAAAATAAAATGGCCTTTTCCCGGGCCGCTCCGCATCTCGCAGTCTACGGCAAGTCCATTTGGACATACTCCATGATACGAAAAGAATCATCACCTTAATTGAAATTTAGGCAAATATGCCCTTTTTGGAAATATTGTACCATTGTATTTTGGGAAATTGTATTAAATATATATATATATACCAGGCCTATGTTGCGAAGATTAGTTTTAAGTGATTAAGGTCTCAACTTTAATGGTTGTACATTTGAAAATAAGGGATTCGTAGATGATGCTCATAATCAATTACACAGCCAAAAGGTGCGTCAGCACATATTTGAAGTTCCGGAGTCCAGATGTTCGATGAGGATTTCCCGATGGCCCACTCCATGCAGCTCCGGATGCCGTGCTCAAATAAGACGCCAAGCCAGATTATAACGCATGACTTTTTTCTTCTGCTTTGATCCCTGCATCTTACAGTCCATATAGGCTTATTGTCTGAAGTTTTTATTTTTCTCCAGGTAAACAAAGGGAGACAGAAGAAGATATTTAATTAATGATTTTGAGCTGCTATTTTACTTGCCACCAGGGGGCACTGCCCACGACCAGCAGTCGGGTATATTACTTTGGTGTTGGTGCAGTATTCTAACAATCGGACTGTAATGTGTTGAAAATATGTTGATGCTGCATTTGGAGAGAAATTTTTTTTTAATTTGTTTTTTTATTTATACTGTAATTGTCTTTGAGGAAAAACTTATAGTGCAAATTGCCACGAGTTAAAAATTCACTTTTATTTTAAATGAGGAAACCAACTCATTAAATGTCTGAAATACAATTAATTTTCAGTAACGTATTTCATCTTAAAACTTCTGTTGCAATTTTTATTCGCGCAATGAAAACGCACGATTCAAGTCAAAACTGAGTTACAATTAAAAGCCTTTCATTAACAATGGCTAAACGAAGCTTCATGAAACACTTGTGATTTTTTTCTCCTCTGTATGGCACTGTAGGGTCAAAGAAGCAAGGGACTATCCAATACATTTCCAATGCACTAGACTGTATTTTTAATCCAAGAGCACCATCTAAAAGAGTCAATAAAATAAAACAAAACAACAGGTGCTTCATGAGTTTCCCATCACTACACATCACAAATGAAATAAATAACCTGTGCGGAAAACCAACACAGCAAATGTTAATCACTCTCGGATGGCCATCAGCAACCGCAGCAGATGCGCTTCCATAACCTGTTGAACTGCACACACACAAACACACACACACACACACAAGTAGCATTAGCGCTTAGCCGCCGCCACAAGACATGTCATGTAGTGATGGATAAACAAAGCTTCATGAAGCACTTGTGATTACTTTTGACTCCTCTAGCTGGCACTCTTAATTCCAAGAGTCTGGGGATATAGAATATATTTTTTCAACCAACAGCACCATCTAGAGGAGTGAAAAATAACACAGATGCTTCATGAAGCTTCATTTTCACATCGCTAAATTGTCATCCAACTTTTCCTTCTCATTTCGTCTGTGTAGGTGTTTTATGTTTTGGGGTGACGCACCGTTGCGATGTCCCATGGCTACGGCCATGTCCATGGCATTGAAACCGGAGTCGGACTCGACAGTAGGATCGGCGCCGCTCTCTGGTGGGAGAGAAAAATAAAATAAAAGTCCCACATCAAGCTTAAATCCAACTCAAGTCTGTGTTCTTTGTTTTAAAACTGCACCTTGGTTTCACAGCTTTATGAAGTCATCTATTTTTCACAAGTGATGGGAAAATGAAGCTTCATGAAGCACTTGATATTTTTTTGTTAGTCCTCCAGTTGGAGTTCTTGGTTTAATAATAAACACTAGTGCAGTGGAATTTCATTGGCTTTTCTGCCTCTTTGAACCAAGAGTGCCATCTAGAGGAGTTAAAAAAAATCACAAGTGCTTCATGAAGCACTAGAAGATGAAGCTTCATGAAGCACCTGTGTTGTATTCTTCTCTTCTATAGACGGAGCTCCTGCTGTTAAAAAATAAAAACTAGTGTTGTGGAAATGTATGGAATTTCCACCTGCCTCTTTGGACCGACAGTGCCCCCTAGAGGAGTGAACAAATATCACACGTGCTTCGTGAAGCTACGTTTCTCCGCGACGGTGTGTGTGTTTACCTAGGAGGAGCTCGACGCAGCGAATGTGATTGCCGTGGACGGCGTAGAGCAACGGGGCTCCTCCGTTCTGAAAGCGGCGAGACAAACCAGCATGAGACGTGTCCTCAAATACATATTTGTCTTTTATGTCTTTTTTCTTCAACTTCATTTCGATTCAATTTGTCGTGACAATGTTATTTTGACAAACAAAACATAAATCAGGAAAAAAGAACAAACAAGAACTAAAACCTATAAAAAAAAAGTCCTTTTTATTTTAGCCGATATTTTTTTTTAATGGAAGAGGATTAGTGCCAGTCAAGCAAAAAAAAAAATTGATTTCAATTCAATTTAGACGCAATTGCAGTTACATTGTATTAACTTCTCCAAATTCATCAATTTTTCGTGTGTGTGCGTGCGTGTGTTTGAGCGACCGACCCAGTCGTACTCGTTGACGTCGACGCCACAGTCGATGAGCATCTTGACGATGTCGGTGTAACCCTTGCTGCACGCCAGCGATAAAGCGCTCTCGCGTCCTTTAGCCAACAAATTGGGATCGGCGCCCTGCGTGCACAAAATTAGGATTATTCTCATGATTTTCAAAAAAAATTTCTTATCGTTAGGGCAGCGTCTCACGTTTTGGAGCAGAAACTCCACCACGGCGATCTGGCCGTGAGCCGCCGCCCACATGAGGGGAGTGAAGCCTTCATCGTCTTGTGCGTTGATCACAGTCTCTTTAAGAAAAAAAAATAAAAATTATATATATATCACTTTAGGACGTGCAAAACGTGACCGATTTTAGATCGACTAAACTGGAATAGCTGAATGCTAACACACAATGCAAATACCCATAAGAGTGCTAAAGGAATTAACAGCAATGTAAATTCATATTGTTATTATTATTAATATTGAATTATTATTATTAAGATTATTATTTACTTAGTTATTTTAACACCTCCAGCATCAACATCATCTACTTAATTACTAAAGTAATCCATTTTTTGGATACTAAAAATACTAGCATTTTAACAGCCAAAATTACTAAAGTAATTGATTATTTTGGTGAGAACAAAATCAATGTATGAAGTAAAGTGCCTACCTTTAGGTACCAAAGTCCCAAAAGTAATTCCTGTACAAAGTACTTGATCAGTTTAATGAGTTAAGTACTAAAGTAATGGATTAGTTTGGTAGTTACCCGACACACACTTGAGTAATCAATTACGGTTCGGTACTCCTAGTTTCTACTTCTAAATGTACACATATTATTGACTACTTGCTTTATTGATTTTTACTGTGTTTAATAGGTTTAAGTTAAAAACAAAAAAACATGGCCCAAACGATCTTTGGTTTAGGAGCATTTTTTGGGGCCTCGGAACCGATTAGTCTATTTACATGTAAAAAGCCACTCCACTTAAGAAAATTTCCAACAAATGAAGGTCCGAAGTTACCTTGCTCAATCCTGCTGGCCAGAAAGACCATCTCGCCTTGGGCCGCCAGCTGATGGATGGACAACGCTGGCGAGACAGAAAAGCAAAGAGGGCGAAATGTAAAAGGGGGGGCGAGGTGCGCCGTAGGGGGTGCGGCGGACCTACAGTGGACGAGGAGCGGCGTGGACGAGACCTCGTTGCCGCGGTGCTTGTTGGTGAGCGTGGTGGACTGCTTGATGGGCGAGAAGTGCTTGGTGGTGGACGGCGTGTAGACGTGGCGAACCTGGATGCCCGCCGACGCCGACGTCTGGATGTTGCACTCGGCTGACAATGCAATTAGGGTTTTGAAGTAGGCTTGAAGCTCCAAATTAGGGCTTTTAGAGCGACGGTAAGGTTTCAAATTTCTATTTGAAGAAGGGTTAATGCTTCAAATTGGGTTTTAGAAGTCGCCTTAAGATTTTAAATGAAGGTTTTAAGCTCGGGTCACGGTTTCAAATTAGGACATTAAACGAGGATTAGGATTCCAAATTACGAGGCTTTGGGTTTCGAAGTGGGTTAAGGTTTCAAATTAGGCCTTTAATAATTGGGTTAGGGTTTCTGATGGGTGTTTGCAGTAAGACTATGCTTTTAAATTTGGGTTTGAATCTATGGCTAAGGTTTCAAATTTGGAGGTTTGAATGCCAGTTAATGTTTAAAATGTGGGTCTTAAAATAGGACCAGGCTGTCAAATGGTTTTGAAATAAGTTGAGGGTTTCAAATTATGGTTTCAAAATAGGTTCAGGGTTTCAAAGTAACGTTTTAAGTTAAAGTGTGCGTTTCACTAAGATTCCAACGCAACTTGTAGAATCATTTTACAAGTAAGAATGCAGTGAAGCATTTTCATCGTTGTTCTAACCTTTGAAAAGCACGGAGGCGACCTCCAGGTCGGAGTTGACCTGATCTTGGATGTTCTTGCTGTCCTCCTCGTTGAGCGACTTGACGAACCTGGAGCAGACGTTCATGTCGAATCGGTTGGGCAGGATGAACTTGATGCCCATGGCCACGTTGGGGTTGCCCGCCTCGTCCGCGCCGCTCATCGGCAGCCCCTGCTCCGTTTTGATGGTGCCCAGGTGGGGCAGGACGCCGCCACCGCCACCGCCCAAGCCCTCCATGTCGTCGGATATGGCGCCGGGGGTCCCCGCGGACGCCGAGCCGGAGACGATGTCCATTTCTCTGCCACCGACTGCAGATGGCACCGTTGTCAAAACAGCCCGAGGTGCTAGGTCACATAGTTCCTAAATAGACAAATAATCGGTAAGTTAGATAAATAAAATGCAGAAAGCGGTCATAAAAATAGTTAAATAAAACAAAAATAGGTGTTATTATTGAGAAAACGAAACAGCACCTTTACAATAGGCTTTACTGGATTGACGGTGCCATCTTGTTTCTGACACTTCTTCGTTTTCCGGCAACATTGGTAACCGATTGCGCGCCTCCCTGTGGACAATAGGGCGAACTACAGGAAAAACGAAACATGACGGCCGAATTCTGTAATTCTGTTTTATGTCGATATGTTGTGTGCGTTTTGTGTTCCGCTTATGTACACCAGACATGACGTGTATGGAGGTGTTATTATCATACAAAACAATTATAAAATAAACCGAGGAGGCTACCGGAAAAGTTCAACATCTACTTCCGGCAATCGCAAGCGCGACTTCCGATGCTGTGTAACTATTAACCGCGGTTGGATGTGGACTTGGAAGAAATAGAAGTGGTCCGAGATGAGGCGCCACGTCGTGCTGTCGTTGCCGCTGCTGCTTCTGCTTTGCTCGGCCGGCTCGGCGGCCATCGAGCCCATCAGCACCAGCCTCGCGGTGGGCATGGCGGCCGCTCTCACGGGCTTTTTAGCCAGCTACCAGAACATCTTTTACTACTTCCACGAGTGCTGCCGCCCCGAGTGGATCGCTTTCAACAAAACCGGTGACCCCAACACTCGCGTTTATTCCGTTTTAATTCACAGGAATGTCACCGTGTCTTTTATTTGTCACGCGATTTTTGTTTCCCAAACTTGTTCAACACGGGAGTGTTTGTCGCGAATTGATGACGTATGCGGACGCGTCAGGCTGGCCGGAGCTAAATGCTAGTTTACCCGCTTTCCAGTTTCGTTTTGGGCGCTATGTTCGTTTATCGAACGCCCAAAGTGTTGAAATTCGGCGTTCGACGATGAAAGCCGCGCGCGCATGTTTGTGGCTGCACACTTTGTCGAGCGTTGCGATTCTAGCCGGTGCTTTCGACCCTATCACGACCACTTTTGTGGTCAGTGTAGGCGCCCTATTGAGCCGATCCATTTATAACTATTTATGCGAAACATGCGATCCAAAATGGATCGCCTTCAACGCCACTGGTGAGATTCTCTTTCATTTTGTTCCCGAATCTATGGATGCATTTTTAAAACCACTACCAGCATGAGTATCCATATTGACAAATGCGGATCGATATGAGTATCGATATAACCGATATCGAATTCGTTATCTGCATCGTAGCGATACAAAAATAGTTAGTATAAATCCCCTTCGTTTGTTTTATTTGTTTTTCATAGGTCCCTAACGGCTGCCACGCTGTAGCTTCAATCATTTGCATTTTCGGTCTTGTTTAATCTTATTTTGAAGATTTCTTTAAACATTTTTCATTTGAGGTTTAAGGTAGTCATGCTTTGTTTTAAAACTCCCTCTGGGCTTGATTGATTAAAGAAAGCTTCAGGAAGCACTTGTGATCGATTTCCCGCCTCATGATGGCGCTCATGGTTCAAAGACGTAATACATTTCTACTTGAATGTTTATTTTAAACCAAGTGCACCATCTAGAAGAGCAAAAATGGATCCCGGGTGCTTCACCAAGTTTTGTTTTTTTTTGCCGCCATCACTACCTTTTCTCCAAAGTGAATAGTTTAGCACGGTTTGTGCTCGCAGGTCTGGAGGAGGACCTGAACACCAAGCTGTTCGGGCAGCACTTGGCGTCGCACATCATCTCCAAGGCGCTGAGCGGCTTCATGAACAACGCCAACCCAAAGAAACCGCTGGTTCTGTCTTTGCACGGCTGGACCGGCACGGGCAAGAACTTTGCCAGCGCGCTCATCGCCCAAAATATTTACAAGGAGGGCATGGACAGCAAGTTTGTGCACGTCTTCACCGCCGAGCTGCACTTTCCGCACGCCGCCCAGATGGACACCTACAAGGTACGCCTGCCCGCGGCGAAAAACCCGCTTCCGGTTTGTCAGCTTCCCCCTTGTGGCGGCAGACACAACTGCAGCAGTGGATCAAAGGCAACGTGAGCAGCTGCGCTCAGTCCATGTTCATCTTCGACGAGATGGACAAGATGCACCCGGGCCTGATTGACAGCATCAAGCCCTACTTGGACTACTACGACAAGGTGGACGGCGTGTCCTACCGCAAAGCCATCTTCATCTTTCTCAGGTGGGACCCGCAAACAAAAGAAGAGGCGCGGAAAAATTCTAAATATCCAAATTAGACATTTTTTGCTCTTGTAAAATTTCGATAATATCCTCCTCGGAGACAGCCTATTGATTTGTGGAAAACCCTTGTCCGTTTTGGCCCAGCAAGACAGCCAAACGGGAGGACATTAAAAAGTCCAGGATGTCCCTGACTGAGCACACTAGGACTCAAATGAGTCCAAATGATAAAGAGCAAAAAACAAAATGTCCACTGAGTGGACACAAATAGGACAGCTAGCTTAATATGCAAATTTAGCAACATTTCCGAATCCAATCGAAAATGACTTAGGAATTCTGCAGGCGACTTTTGAGTTAAGATATCGATTTGTCGCCGTAGCAACGCCGGCGGCGAGAGCATCGTGCAGACCGCGTTGGACTTCTGGAAAGCGGGAAGGAGTCGCGAGGAGATCGAGCTGAAGGACGTGGAGACGTCGCTGGCCCTGTCCGTCTTCAACAACAAAAGAAGTGAGTTGGCAAAAAAAAAAAAAAAAAAACTTCTTGTCTTTGTCAGTAAAGTTCCCTTTTTCAATGTTATCCCCTCGCAATATTTTTTCGGGCAGGCGGCCTGTGGCACACGAGCCTGATCGACAAGAACCTGGTGGACTTCTTCGTGCCCTTCCTGCCCCTGGAGTACCAGCACGTGGTGCAGTGCGCGTCGGCGGCCATGACGGCCGAGGGCCGGGAGCCCGACGGCGAGGTGGCCGCCAAGGTGGCCGGCGACCTGCTCTACTTCCCCAAGGCCGAGCGCGTCTTCTCCGTCAAGGGCTGCAAGACCATACACAGCAAGTGGGAGTACTACATATGACCCCGCCCACCGCGCCTTTTTTTGCGGGACGAAAAACTTTCCGTCTTGAGGATTTTTGTCTATAATGTGTCATTTTTAAAACAGTTTTCTTTTATGCCTTAATTCATGTTTTCTAAAACAAAATAAAGTGCCCGTCTACTCCCGTTGTTGAAACATTGAAGTCCATGTTAATTGTTTTCTTTGTACTCCAAAAAAAAAAAAAACGTGTAATTGTTTTCACCTGCTCCCCGACAAAGATACACCATTTATTTGTAATAAATCTATTTTGGGATCAATGAATTGGAATGGAACCATCTAAGGAGACTAATTTGGAATCCACAATGTTTTGGGATGACTCAACACTAATAGAAGAACATTTTAGAGATGATTTTTTTGTGGTTTGCGAGAAAAACATGGAAGAGATGCAATTGAATCTAGATCGGTGATGTCCAATCTTTTGGCCCGGGGGCCATATGCGACCCACCATCCATTTGTAGAGCTTTATGCAAAGCTCATTTCTGGTTTAGAACAATTGCTATTCAAAACACTGCATTGATTAAAATACTTGGTTTTGGAAGCAAAAAATAGTGTCAAGGTCCAATTTATTTAAAAAAAAAAAAATAAGGTCAGCTGACAATAGTTTGCTATTGTTCTGGTTCTGAATGAGGATTTGGGATTGGGTTCTGTGTACTTGGCCACCATTGTGCATTTTGAGTTCAAATGGCATCCATTTGAGGGAGCGTTCCATTTCTGGCCTAATCTTCTGACCGATTAATAGCCAATATTGTCAGCCCTTGAAATCAATAAATGGAGATGTTCCTTTTTGAAATTGTACTCACGTGTGCGTGCTTCAGCATCAACTTTATTGGTATCAAACGTTGCACCCCCCCCAAAAAAATAAAAAATGTCCCGACGTGAAGCACGTCCTGATCAGTCAGTCTTTAGTTTAGAACAGATCTCAAACCAGCAGGACCGCGTTTATGCAGCCGTCGTTTTCCGGGTTGTTGGTCACCTGAGCGTATTTACCTGAGGAAAAAAAACAACAACAAATATTAGAGATATTTCACTGGAAAACCATCAACGTATGACTTTGAAATTATTTGAGACTTTTGCTGGTAAAATTGCCATAAGCAAAATAGAGATCTGTGGATTCGGGCCCTAAAATAGCAGCTAAGATGACTTCCTGTGTAATTTTGGGCATATTTTTTTTTAAATAAGACTTTTTGACATGAAACCATGATAAATTTGTGCAAAATGTTATTATACTAAACTGGCTTGCAGGGGAGGGGAAAAAAAAAAAAAAAACCACACACTGGCAAAATCCCTGCCTTTGAAGGATCTCCACAAATGAACCAAAAACGACTGACTTCCTGTGTCTTTTGGAGACATTTCGTAAGTCTACTCATGATAGACATACTCGCCAAATTTCAAAATCCCTTGATGTTAGTGAGCAGTAACTCAACTCTTGAGACTGATACCAAGTATCGATACCACTAATACTTTTGATGCACAAAATGGCAGATCATTTTCAAAACGGTCCCCCCTATCCTAATAGGTCATTTCCCTTACAATTGAATATTTCTTCATCTATTCTTTTCATTTGAAACTTATAATTTGTGATTGTAAAACGGTTTTAAACTACCCATATCAGTGCTCGCCAGACTCCCCGGAAATGTCCAAAACGACCCCCAAAATGCCCACGTCAAACATTAATGGAAGATGTGATTTGGGCTATTTTTGGTGCGTTTCTACTCAATATCGAGGCCTTATATAGGTTCTCAGACAGAACCTCTCGGAGATGTTTATCTCCAAAGTGGCAACGTGGCGGTTTCAAAGCTTTTTTCCAAAGTTTTCAAACGCGGTTTGACTGACCCCAGACGACTTTGCCTCCCTGCGTGACCAGGCCCAGCTCGCTGACGTTGACCTCCACCACCGTGCCCTTGGTGATGACGCCCAGCGAGGTGTAGAGCGGCGACGACGGGTTCTTCTTGACGCCCAGGATGGGAAGGCAGAAGGTGGCCTTCAGCTCGGGGTGCGTCACGTGCGCCTTCTTGAAGCGCAGACCCTGCGCTCAACAAACCACAACAACGTCAAAACACCTGCGCGAATGTTGTCTGTGACGGCTGTGACTTCTTGGGGGTTACGGCACGGAGATGATTGGTCGCCTATGGATTGATCGCCAATCGGGAGACGCAACGGGTTTTCCGCAGCGATCAGGACACTACCTGTTTTTTTTTTTTTTGTGAGGCGCGACCGGTTTGCGGGCTCACCATGGGCCTGATGAAGCGCTCGTATTTGGGAGGTTTGCGCGTGAAGCCGTCTCCCACGAAGCACACTTTGGTCACCAGCCTCTTCCAGGCCTTCTTCTGACGTTTGCCCGTCCGGACCACCTTCAGCACCTCCGTCTCGCCCTGGGCTCGCACCTTGGGCAGCGGCACCTCCCATTTGCCCTGAAGGAGGGGTCGAGGTCAAGAGCGAGAACGGCGGGGAGGGGAAAGGAGGATGCGCACGCCGGCGGGACTCACCGCCTTCTCTTTGCGTTTCTGCTTGATCATGTTGGAAAGCACTTTGGCTCGGGTCTGGCCCTCGCGGTCCAGCAGGTAGGCGGGCACGGCGCCCTTGGGGGTCTTCTCGTTGTCCTTCTGCTTGGTGTTCCTCAGCTCGTGCATTTTGATGCTGCACAAACACATCACCTGCATTATCGCTACTGCATCTCAATTACTTATGACTCCAATGACATTATTTTAATCAAAGAAAACCAAATCTAATTTTGACTACACAATTAAAAATGGAGAAATAAAGTTGCATAATTTTGTGGCGGAAAAAAAGTGGAAATGCATGTTAGACTAGTCCAAAAATCAAGAAAATTTACAGAAAATGTACAAAAAAACGTACTGTTTTTCCTTGAAAACATTTCTTAACTAAGTAATATTGCCCTTTTTTAAATGTATTACTGCCAGAATACTCACGTCTTCTTCATCTGGATCTTCTCGGCGTGCCGCTGCTTGTGGTAGAGTTTCGCCTTGAGGCCAATCATCTTTTGGGCCTTTTGCGAGCGGGTGTGCGCCTCACGGCTCTCCCGCTTTCGCTTGCGCTCGTGGTGGTCCAAGCGGTAGCCATACCGCTTGCGGTGCAGCTCGATGTGCTCGTTCTGGGGCTGTCAAACAACAACAAAAAGTCAGCAAATTGTACTCGCGAGGTGATATGATTGTAGCTGATGATTATAAGATGCGACAATGTTTATAGCTGCATATTTTCACAGACATTCAAATGAGAATAAATTCGGATAAATTACTATATTAATATCGGTAGGAATTAACAAGTTTTATATTTGGAGGAAAACACTTTTGAGAAAGTTAAAATATCTTCAGGAGTATACATTTATTTGTTTTAATCAAAAAGCGCATGTTCCATGATGAATATACAATGTTTTAGAATTTTAATCACGAAAAAAAAGTTGTTCGATCTCAAAACAGCCTACTTCAATCTTCAATCCGTTTAGTTTAGTTAAACCTTAAATTCATTGACGATCAGATAAATTAGAGCATGTCTTCATATTATTCTACAGTTATGTGATTATAACCCATGCTGGCTAGGGCTCAAAACAGCCACATGCAAGCTTGCTAGCATTAGCATCGGGTGTGTTTATCGTGGGAAATAACCAAGAAAATACGACTAGCACATTTGTCTACTCACCATGTTGTGTTGTGTGTGTTACGGTGTTGCGTTAAACTTGTTGCCGGTGTAAGAGTTCACTCGAACGTCGACAATTTGATGTTTAATCTCGAGCCTCGGGTTGTTTGGATGTCACTACTCCCGAGTCGAGTTTTAGAGGAAGTACGTCACGTTGTTTCCGGAAATGTCCGGTTGTTCAACGTGTGTGTCACATTTCTGGAATAAAATCAATCAAATACATTGATTAAATAAAGGTGAATTATTTTGTAGCATTTCAAATCCATGAATAAACGTGTAGCAGATTTTAAAAAGTATACATAAAACACGATTTACGGGGTCGATTGTTATTGTGGAATTTATTTTTAGGGGGACGTATTTGCGAGTAGTACTCAATAGAAATGTGACCTACGCCAGTCAAGAATGGTACGTTCAGTGTAAATATTTGTTATTTTCGTCTAATGTCAAAATGAATCAATTTTGCAATGTAAACGAAATAATGGCGAAATCTGAAATAAATCTCTGGTGTGAAGAATGACCGAAGGTATTTTCGTTTGCGAATGTCATTAGACATTAAAAAGATGATTTGGGTAAGATCGGAACCGTGCATTCAATCCTCAATGCGCCTGATGGTTTTGTGAGACGTTCACTGTCCTTTTGCAGGGAAAGTGTTTATTAGTTCTGCGGTGCTGCAGATGGCGACCGAGCAGGTTTCCAAAGAGATGTTACAGCTTTCTTCCTGGTGGTAAGTTGTGTTACAAGTTCTAGCCATTGTCACGACAATAACCCTAAAAGTTATAGTTCGCATAACGCTACACTTTTACAGATGATGTGAAATCGCTGCGGTCTGTGGTCAGCCCAGATGTGTCCAAGTAAGTAGTGTAGTTTTCCTTAATTGTAGTGGTTCTTTTTACACTTGCAGGCTGAGTATTTTCACTTTATTGAACTGTTGTGACGTCATCGGGGTCACGTTTGTCGTGACCCTTTGCATAAGGTCTCATATTTGACTTAGGATCCGCAACATCGGCATCATGGCCCACATCGACGCCGGAAAGACCACCACCACCGAGAGGATGCTTTACTACTCGGGCTACACGAGAGCGCTGGGAGGTGAGTTTGCGGGACGGGAGACAAAAAAAAACGAGGCGCTAAATTGTACCCTTATATAGACGTGGACGATGGCGACACAGTGACGGACTTCATGGCTCAGGAGCGCGAACGGGGCATCACCATCCAGTCAGCGGCGGTGACCTTTGACTGGAAAGGTCACAGGATCAACTTGATAGACACGCCAGGTACTTTTACAGATGTTTGGGGGGTATAGTTCTTTTTTATTGTTTCATTTGTTAAAAAATATTGATTTTTTGTCTGTTTTGACTTTGAAGGAAAAATATAAAGGAAAATCGCAATGTAAACTTGCAATAAAATGGTCGTAACTAAAAATCCACAAAAAGAGTCAATTATTTTACTTCGCTTTTGTTTCCTTTTCTTTAGTTTTTTTCTTTTGTTAAAAATGTAAATACATAAAACAAGTGTCTGACTTAAAAGGAACAAATATAGCAAGGAAAATGGCAAGGTATATCTGCAATGATATTATGGTCATAAATAAAAATCCACACAGAAAAAAAAGTTGAATTTGTATTTTTTACTTTTGTTCCCTGTTCTTTGACTCATTTGTTGATAAATAAAAAGGTTGGCTGGTCCAACTTAAAAAGAAGAAAAATTGCAAGGTAAACCTGCATTAAAAATACATAATTTTTTTTTGATCTGACTTATAGCCCGAAAAAAAAAAAAAAAAGATATATATATATATATATATATATATATATATATATATATACATATGAATTTCAACTTTGTCTAAATGTGTGCACGGCCAACCAGGTCACGTGGACTTCACTCTGGAGGTGGAGCGGGCTCTCCGGGTTCTGGACGGGGCCGTCGCCGTGTTTGATGCGTCTGCGGGTGTCGAGGTCATTCGCAGTTCCTTCTGAAAAAGTAAGTTAGAAAAAAAATTCTTCTAAATGTGCTGAATGTGGATCCATCAGGCCCAGACCGTGACTGTGTGGAGGCAGGCGGAGAAGCATCATGTCCCGTGCGTTTGCTTCCTGAACAAAATGGACAAGCCCACAGCCAAGTGAGGGAATCATCCACTCAAATCTCATTTTCCACATTTTATCCACACAAAGAAAAGCAAAGTTTTTTCCTACTTTAGTCTCAGTTTTTGCTTGGAAAGCATCAAGCAGAAGTTAAAAGCCACTCCCATCCTGCTCCAGGTAACATCAACAGGAAAATATTTGAAATCAAAATCAGAATTGGGTGTAAAAATTGCTGCTTGGTAGCTTCCCCTAGGCAGAGGCAGGAACTTCTCCGGCGTGGTGGACCTGCTGACCAATCGGAGGCTGAGGTGGAAGCCGACGGACGACGGGCGCGTTTTTGACATCGGGCCGCTGAGCGAGTCCCGGGAAGAAGAGGCGGAGCTACTGCAGGAAGTCCAGCAAGCCAGAAGCGCGTTGATTGAGCAGGTGCATGATTTAAAAACTCACCTAGTCGCTGTTTTTTTTAAAAATGTTTGTTATGCCCAAATATGGAACAAGGAGGCTCAGATTGTGAGCATTTTCACAAAGACTGCTATCAGCCTTTTCTACACATCTCAACTGTTTAAAGATCATATAAACATTTTCATTTTGGGGCGGAGCTAAGTTAGCCTGGGTTGTTAGCAGAAAGCTCACGTTGTATTCCGGATGACAGCTTGCGGATCTGGATGACGAATTTGCCGAGTTGCTGCTGACCGACTTCGGAGATAATTTTGCCGATGTTCCCTACCTAAAAGTGAGTCGCCGGCTGGCCTTCGTTGTTTTGCCGTAAGTCAAATGAGTTTTTGTCCTCAGCTCCAAGAAGCGGTGCGGCGGATCACGCTGGCCCGTAAAGGCGTCCCGGTGCTCTGCGGAAGCTCTTTGCGCAACAAAGGCGTGCAGCCGCTCCTGGACGCCATCAGCGTCTTCCTACCCTCCCCCGACGAAAGACCCCACCATCTGGTGTGAGTGGAAAATGCGTCCAGCCGTTGCCCCGCCCCTTTTACCTTAAATTCAAAACGTGACTCGAGGGCGACTTCCAGGCGCTGGTACAAGGACGACTTGTGCGCGCTGGCCTTCAAGGTTGTCCACGACAAGCGGCGCGGACCCCTGGTTTTCCTTCGCATCTACTCGGGAACGCTAAAGGCGCAGACGGCGCTGCACAACCTCAACAGGAACGCCACGTACGTCCCAAAATGAACTACAAAATATCGCGTGTAATAAATAACGTAAATACAGCACCCATCTAAGTACTTGGAGCGTGTGTTCCGTTGGGCTCCAGCGAGAGGATGAGCAGACTCCTGGTGCCGTTTGCCGACCAGCACGTGGAAATCGCCTCAATGGCGGCGGGAAACATCGCCCTGGTGGTGGGACTCAAGCAGGTGAGTTTGATTGCAGGCTACTCGTCTTCCGCGCGTCCGTCCGTATCCCGCATGTGCGCTCTTCCCCAGACGGTGACCGGAGACACCGTGGTCTCCTCCAAAGCCTCGGCGGCCGCCGCCGCCCGCCGGGCGCAGACGGAAGGCCGGGAAGGAGTGGCGCTGTCCGGGGTGGAGGTCCCGGACCCGGTCTTCTTCTGCACCATCGAACCGCCGACCATGGCCAAACAGAACGGTCGGTTCGCATCGAAGGCTTCTCCGGAAACGACTTTCTATAACCTCCGTTTTTTTTCTTCCGCCAATCTAGATCTCGAGAACGCGCTGAACAATCTCCAAAGGGAAGACCCCAGTCTCAAAGTCCGGATCGACCCGGATTCCGGACAGGTAGGATGGGCCCGGCCGAAACTTGGTTTTCTTTCCGTCGACTTAAGCGTCCTTCGCGACCTTCTCAGACAATTTTGTGCGGGATGGGCGAGCTGCACATCGAGATCATCCACGATCGAATACGAAGGGAGTACGGCATCGAGACCCACCTGGGACCTTTGCAGGTGGCGTACCGGGAGACCGTCCTCCGCCGGGCCTCCGCCACGGGTAAGCTCTCGATTTTACGGCGATGACGTTCGGGTCGCCAGCATTGCCTTTGGTTTCGGGACAGACACCCTGGACCGCACGGTGGGCGAGAGGAGACACGCGGTGACGGTGGAGCTGGCCGTCCGACCCGGCGAGGACCGCGCCTCCGGCTCGTGTCGAGTGGCGTTCCTGGACGAGGTCGCCGGGAACTTGTCGGAGGAAATGAGGGAGGCGGTGGAGAACGGCGTGCACGGCTCCTACCTCCAAGGTGAGCCGTCTATCAAGTACTTTTCAAAATTTGAGTCCATCTGTCAAAATAATTAACACAACCCATCCTCCTCGCCACTAGCTGGCGCCACATTGCGGCAGTTTGACACATTGGCGAACCGACGTGCGTCAGAAAAAAAAAACATTGCTCATAATGAGCTGTACTTGTGTCAAGAAAAAAAAAAGATGTATCCAAAATACTGAAATACTCATTCTAGTATCGGCCAGAAAAAACGGTATCGAATCTCCATACTGATTTTACTCGGTACCCTTGCAGGTCCACTGCTGGGCTCCCCTCTTCAGCATGTCTCAACACTGATTCGGCGAGTGGAAACGGAGGCGGGAACATCTCCGGCGATGGTGTCCGCCTGCGTGTCCCGTTGCATGCTGAAGGTTGGGGAAACAAGACGTCCGCCGTCTTACGAAAGGGCGTCCTTGTCCAACTCCGTCCCGTCTCACGCAGGCTCTAAGGCTAGCCGGGGGGCAGGCCCTGGAGCCCGTCATGTCCATGGAGGTGACGGTGGAGGAGGGATACCTGGGCGCCGTCTTGGGCGACCTGGCCCAGAGGCGGGGGACGGTGCGGGACGTCCAGAGCCGCCACGAGGACAAAGTGCTGCTGGCCAGCGTCCCCCTGGCCGAAATCAGGGTTCGTGCCAACATCTGTGGGATTTGGCTCACGCAGATTTTTTTTTTTTTTTTTAAATTAAAAATGTGTTTTGTTTGTGTCACGGCAAAGGGCTATTCCACCGTCCTGCGAACTTTGACCTCGGGGAAGGCCACATTCTCCTTGGAGCTGGACACCTATCAGGCCATGAACGCGCAAGAACAGAACACCTTGGTGAAGCGAATGGCCGGCTTGCTGTGATTGGCTGCTGATTTGGACACAAAAAGCATGGCTAAAAAAAAAAAAAAACACTTTCAAACACTGTTTTGATTCAATTGCTGGTACACGTAGCAACGTGACATTTGACACGTTTTCCAAACGGTTGGACCTACGGCAATATTTACCATCATGTGTAAATATGATAAGTATACCTAATAGAGTATATATAGTAATAGATTTTTTTTAAGATTATATGAATTTCCATAATTTTACTCGAGCCTTCAAGCGCTTCAAACATTAAGTCCTATTAATTGATGGCTAAATGAAGCTTCATGAAGCACTTTTTTTTTTTCCCCTCTAGATGGCAATCCGGTTCAAATAAGTAGGGTAAATCAAATGTATTCAACTGCACTGATTAAAAAAAAAAAAAAGAGGAGCACGACGAGAGCAGTTAAAAAAAGACAAGTGCTTCATGAAGCTTCATTTTCCCATCATTAAAGATAATGGGAGGATTCTGATTATTTTATTGTGTAAATACATATTTCCTGTTGCAAAAGGGTAGAGAATATCATTCATTGTTCTCTGTGGCTTTTAAATAAAAAAAATACATATACATGCATTTTTAAATCTAATAAAATCTATTTAACCTAAAAACAGTCCTTGAGTAAAGCTAAATCTGTTCAAATCAGAATTTTGAGACTATGCTCTGATAGGCTGACAAATTGAAATTGCATGTTTTATTTTTTTTATAGAAAATTCTACCAAAATGGCCGCCGCGTGTCACGTTGCTACTTACAGCTATCCGTTTACTACGTCCTCAATTGGGTCCCTCTCGCAGGTGACTTTGGGCGGGGGTATTCGAGCCTGCTACCTCAGAACTGTGATGCGGATGTGCTAAACACTTGTCCACCGTGCTGTCAAACATAAAAAAATAAAATAAAAAAAGAAATGCACATGACTGCCTTGTCAATTTGTCAGCATTTGTAATCACAATTAGTCTTTACAAAAGAGTGCATTGATCAGAGCGTGTGCGAGCGCATAAAAAAAAAAAGGTGCCGTCATGATGCGGCGCCACATTTGATTGGTCAGTTTTCCCTGGTTTTCTTCCTCAGATTCCCTTGAACTCGTGGGGGCAGTAGCTGGAGAACAACGGCTCGGCGGGGATCCCGCGCCTGCCGTAAAAAACAAACAACAAACAAAAAACAAACAAAAAGAGACACTTTTTTGTTATCTTTTGGCAAAAAAAAAAAGGAAGCGCGGGTACTCACCGGACCATGCGGCAGCGGTGCGAGGACAGCCTGTCGTACGCGTCGTTGACGTCGGTCACGTTTCGGGCGCTCCACAGACGCTCGGCCACGGCGCTGGCGCGAGGCCTGTCCCCACACAACAACTAAAGGTCATGGCCCTCATATTTTTGGAGTTAAACGTAAAGGCCGGAAGTGAAATGTAGAACATTTTGAACATTTCAAAAATGGCTGTAGTCGCTGTGTGGATTTTTCGTTATGATTTTCTACTATTATTTATTACTATTATTTTGCAAGAAATGCTAATAGTGACCTGGATAAAACCAGAAAAAAAACGGATGAATTGCTTATTTTATTGTTTTATTTATTACAATTTCAAATCTTTTCTTTTGTAGGAAAACATTTAGGTCCCCAAAATAAAGGAAAAAAAAAAACAAATTGTAGAAATATTTTTCCAGGAAGAAATGCCCTACCAGAGTCGCGGCGTGAGGTTGGTGGCGTCCACGTACTCGCCCCACAAGCAGGCTTCCCCGCCGATCACCAGCTTCTTCTGCGCCTCGCTTCCTATTTTGACGAAAAAAGGAGCAAAGCCGGAATTTAACCAAGTGCCGTGACCATTTTTGTATTTTTTTTCTTGGGGTCAATCAACAGGCTAAGGCTTATTTGCACACAAGCGTCTCTCAAGCCTGGGTCTCACCGCCGCGGCGTCCGAATTTGGGCCCGTTTTGCTGCCGCGTTCACCCCCCGCCTTTACTTCTTTTCGATTCAGCCAGCCGGCCGAACAAACGTTAAAAAAAGTGTATTTCTGAGGACACCAACCCCGGAAGTCCTGCGGGTCGGCCTTGTAATGGCCCCGCCAGTCCTGTCCGTAGGAGATACGGTTCAGGTACCAGGGGGTGGACAGCAGGGCCCGGTACCCGGCCCCCGTCACGTTGGCCATCTCACTCTGGTATTGCTGCTGGCTGCCTTTCCACACGTGGATGAGCGTGTCTGCCTTCAGCTACACAACACACACAAGATAGGCCGCCACGTTTATCAGAATTGTGACTCAAGTCATAATTAAGTCAAATGAGAATAGAGTGAGAGTACCGAATTCTGACAAAAGGCAGAATTTGGACTTAATGGTTAGAATTTTTGAGAATCATAAGAAATCTCATTTTGTTTCACTGTGAGAATTCTGACTTTAATGCAAAGATTCTGAAGACAGTGTGAATTTTGAGACTCAGGTGTGAATTTTGACTTTAAAGAGAGAATTCTGAAAATAATGCAACAACTCTGACGAGTGAGAATTTTGAGAATAGTGAGAATTCTGACTAGTGAGAGTGCAGTAAAGCGAGAATCCGGACTTTAAAGCGAGCATTCTGAGAAGAATGAAAGTTCCGACTAAAGGTACAATCGTGCCTTAAGTACTAATACTCATTTTGAAGTCAGAATTCTGACTTTAAAGTCAAGGTTTTGAGAAGTGAGAATTCTGAGACTCAAGCGCGAAATCTATCGAAACGCAAAGTGTGCTTGGTCCTGTTGATTGAATCCAAAGCCCCGCCTCAGCCAAACCCCGGACTGACCGTTGAAGCTGAGCGGTTCCACCTTGTAGTACTTGAGCCAGTCCTGGGCGTAGCTAATGTAATCTAGGTACCAGGGGGACGACAGGATGGCGCCGTATCCCGCTTCCGTCACGTTGTGCGTTTCCTCGCCGAAGTCGGCGCCGCCCATCCACACGTGCACTACCGTGTCCGGCTTGAGCTGCAACGGGCCGGGGCTTAGTGGCGCCACTTGGACCTCGCTACGCTCAAAGAACGCTCGAGTCTAAGCTACAACGAGGCCGCGTTGCCGGAATTCCAATGAATTGGTCTCATATGTTTGAGCGACTGTTTTTTGTGTCACTATCCACAGTGCCCATCCCCCAAAAAGGCATAGAACCTCTAGAATGCAACTTTGCAAGCATTTGCCTGATTTTCCAATTCATTTGCGCTTCGTTTGAAAAGGAAAGTGTCTGCTCGCGTCTTTTCTTGAAAATAATGCCATAACAACCATTTTTTAAATATTATTATTGCGATTAAAAGTGTGTGCGTTGGACTACATTTGAGTCTCGATCCTTCGTTTACCTTTACGCCATTGTCAAAGACCTCCTGCCAGATGATGTAGCCCTTCTTCGTGAAGGTCACAATGTCCAAAAGTCTACATCGAATCAGAGATATCGATATTCATTTTCAAACATCCAATCAAGGAATCGATTTCCACCCCACCTTTGGATGTAGAAGGACTCCAGCTTGCTGTAGTTTTTCCCGAAGCCCTGCTGCTCCATGAACTTCTGGATGTCAGGGTTGGACTTCCTGGAAAAAGGAGAAGATGTCCAGTCAAAACGCGCCGCAGTACAGACGTTTGCGCATTATGTTGGAGGCGCACCAGCAGGTGAAGTCCACCTCGTCGCCCCCCAGGTGAACGTAGTCGTCTGGGAAAACGGCGGCCACTTCCTGGAAGAGGCTGCTCATGAAATCGTAGGTGCTGTTGACGATGGGATTGACAGGGCCGAAGCTGCCTGACGGTTCTGAGCCAGCGAAGCATGGAGTCAGAAGGTTGGCCTGTCCTGGAGAGACGAGAGTATATTCATCAATGCTCTCGTTGGCCTGCCTCCTAGACGCATAATTCTTCCCGGGGAACGCATACTTTCAAATGGGCATGCGTCCACCGGATGCGACGTTTTCTGTGTGCTGAGGGATTGTTTCACAAGAGAATAGAGATTCGAATCTACTACGATTTAATCCATTTTAAAACATTTCGGAGGCCCGGTTATGGAAAGTTAATCAGCACCCCGCACAATACACAAAAACAATGGAGGATATTCAATCACTGCGTCCAAATGAAAGCAGTTTGTAAACGCGCTTTGTAAACGTGTGATCTCGTTATGGAAAAAAAAAAAAGCCTCTTAAGAGTGCTGTCTTTGGGCTCGAAACAACATCAACTTTTTTGTATTAGTGACAAGTCAAGTAATTCGCCATCAGGTAACAATGAGACAGAAAGTAAAAATCGAAAACGAAACGCTTTGGAAGATCGACAAGAGGAACAAAACAGACACGTTGAAGCTAAATGAAGAAACACTAGTAAAAAGTGGACTTTTCGACCAAAATGGACGACCGTAATTCCCTGAATATAAGACACAACTGTGTCCAAGATTATTTTGGGGTCAAATTCTGGTATTTTCTATGCTACCACGTATAACACGCACCATCACAAAACAAATCAATCTCATCTTTTGTAAACTGCTCAGATTTTCTAGTGTTCATATCCATAAATGACATATTTGCTGTGCTTTAGGTGTGTGCGACAAGTACAGCGGCCGGCGAGGGACACTGACCTTTGCCCCAAGACTGCGTGTGGCCAGGAGTGTCAAATTCGGGGATGACGCGGATGCCTCTCAGGCGAGCGAATTCGATGATCATCTTAACGTCGGACGGTGTGTACACGTGAGTGTAGGGGTGGTACGCCCCCTGTAGGGAGCGGGCGAAAAGAATCGTCGGTGTGTTGCAAAGACACAGCTTTCAAGCCAAGCTCGTTTGACCAAATGACTGTGTAATTGCACATCCACAGCACCAGGGGGTGCAGTTGCACTCTCATTGTTAAAGTTAGTGCAGGAGTTAAGGTAGGTTAACTCCATTTTTTTTTTTAACAAAATGCTAAAATTTGGCTAACATAAGGCCTAATTTAGGTGATTAGCTAAGCTAAAGATGCTAGCTGCTTCGCTGTAAACGGCTTTGGATCGCTGACCTTCCGGCTGAGGTCCGGGAAAGTTCGGCTCAGGTACGGGAAGGATTGGTCATCGACGATGTGCCAGTGGAAAACGTTAAACTTGTTCATCGCCATTGTTTCCTGGTGTCATGAAAATAAGACAACACACCTTCAAAAAAAAAAGGTAGCAACATCATTTTTAAATCTTTTTTTTTTCTTCTATGTACCAGAGTGGACAAAATGACTTTGACAGGTAGAAAGTGTCTCGACGTGTCCAGCAAGATGCCGCGGTGTGCAAATCGAGGAAAGTCGCCGATATTGGTCCAATTGACACTTTTCTGGAAACGCAAAAAATAATTGTAAAGATTTGTAAATAAAAAGAACAAATAATGCAGATTGTGAAAACCCACTTACAGCCCCAAATTCATCCTCGTACACCAATTGACTGAAAGTTTCCAGGCCTACAGAGAAAAGAGGGTTTGAATGGATAAAAACGACACGTTTGCGTAACATCTATTTTGACGCAATACTTTGACAAAATATCAAGATTGAGCATCATTTAAAAAAATGTTTTAAAAAAGTAAATATAGTGTACCGTGCAGGGCACCCCAGACTTTGGGCGCCTTCAGGATCGCAAACGGTTCGTCCACCAGCAGTTCGTCTGAAGACACAAATGTTTTTTTTGTGTGGCATCATCATGTGACATGCATGCTGAACAGGTTCATAGTACACTAAAAAGATTACATTGAAAACGGAGGAGTATGACATAATCTCACTATGACTGTCCTGTCCTAGTTATGCAAAAATAGTCTCAGTGTGATTATAAATCCATTGTAGGTCAATAATTGATTTACTTACATGACTCGTCGGACGTCAGACTGGGGTACTGGTCACACTCCGGGTCGGGATCTGTGATCAAGACCTGCAGTCCCATCAACTGAGGAAAGACAGTCTCCTTGTATTGTGCGAATTTGGTTTTAGATCCTCCAAAAACGTACTTGTAGTACCTAAATATGAAGACATTAAAGACCAATACATAATCTGAGTTGAGTGAACATAGTGATGAAAAAAATGGAGCCTCATGAAGCCGTGAACCGTGTTATAGCGAGGGACCACTATACAGATTGCAATATTTATACTTCCTTGAAAACATTTTAAAAGCGTCATTACTCGCTAATTTAAAACATAAGTATTGATACTTCGTTACTTTCCAACGCTAATCATAAAATAACAATTTTCATGCAAATGAATAAAAATTTCACCTCCTGTACGCGTTCTGTAGGAGATTGCAGGTCGGCCCCGCCGACGACGTTTTACCGTCGAAGATTTGAAAGCTGGCGGCGGCTAACTTGAAGGACACGTCAAAAGTGTCCACTCGCTGGGGCAGCGGCCACAACGACCCCCATTTGGAGGGCTGTCGGAGCCGGGCGAGCTCCTCGTCGGCCCGGGTGTCCTGCTGGTGTCCCCAGCATGAGGACAAGACCCCAAGCAGGACGAAAATGTATGGAGATGAAAACATGCTGCCCCGAAGTGACAGTAAAGTCATGTGACGCTGATCGCCAACAGCAGCTGGGTAACGTCCAATGGGCGGGGCCAGAGCGACACATGCGGAAGTAACTTTGCGGAAGTGGACAAGTTGAAGTCATATTTAAAGACGACGCACTATTTTTTTTCTCGTCAAAGTTGACATGTTGTCGTTGTTTCTTTCCACCATCATCGAGGACAAAAAAACATATTTTGTGCGTCGGAAAAAAATAAATGTAATTTTATATTTTACAAATGTAATCACCTTATTTTATCGACGTTCGAAAATGCTCCAAACATTGTCCACTGGGTGTCGCTGTTGTCCCATATTTGTTTTTCTTCATAGAACCCGACAGCACGTAAGTGACAATTTCGCAAATGCATTTATTTTATTATGCAAAAATGAAAATAAATCCGAAGACTAATCTAAAATTAGCTCCCCTGGCAAGGGGTTTTGGGATCATTTCAACATTATGCCTATAAAAAGACAATTTTATTCTTCACGGTATTTGTGTGTCAATCAACCAAAGATACAATTAATACCCCAACCAAATTTTCCTTAAGTGTTTCAAACAGTTTATTATTCCATACAATGAATATAACATTCTACAGAGCCTTATTGATTCAAAACGTTTTTAATATACTTTAAATATACTTCTGCGTTGATTTGAATCAGACTGCAACATATTTTCACATGCGTTTGGGAGATTTTGCATACAGACTTTACTCACACATTATATGGGTTCGCTTTCCAACAAGTTCTTCCCACAAAGCATCATGAGCTCACCAGTTCCCAGAACGAAACCGGAAGTGATGTATCTGGGAAAATACTGACAACACGCTTGTAAGCAAATATCGGCGGCGAATGATGTTGTGTACGTGTATTAAAACTACCGCACGTTTTGTTTTTCGCATGCCAACACCCCTCCCCCCTCTCTCGTGATTGGCCCTCGGGTGACCAAATCCCGCCTCCCGCCGCAACTCCGCCCAATCAGCCCAAAGCACTGAGGCGAAACCCCAGCGAGCGCAGTCAGTCAGTCTCAGCTGGACAACAAGAGAGCAAACTCCGAATCGGAACCACCGAGCCCTCATCCCTTCCCCAAATCCCGTTCTCCCAAGTCCCGACGTGTATATCACGTATCGCAGGACTGGGTCGAGATCGAGCTCGGTGATACCGGAAGAAGAAGGAGAAGGGGGGAGAGGCAAGCTTGGCGGCCGCATCGTGGCTCTGTCACCGCGGGTATGTCCGAGGGATTCCACGGGCGAGGTTGAACTCCTGCGTTCCCCCGAAGAGGTCAGTCAAAACCGTCATAATTAGATTTGAGCATTTCACAAAGAAATACGGTGCTTCTACAGATATTATTATTAGCATCATATAGCGAGCAATAATATGCCGTGCTGAATGCAACAGGAACAAAGAGCCGCTACGAGACGGAATTGATCAAATATTTATAGTCGTGCAATAACACTCAGAAATTAATATTCCGATGAAATTTTTATGGGGAGGTACAGTCGATGAGCGATAACAATGCGACATTCATATTTATTTATAACATTATACGTAATTATTTTTTCATGCAAGCAAATCCAAATGGCTAAATGGATTGTAAGATTTTTAAAATGGAAGCACTTTTGTGTAATATCTTCAGTTAAATTAGCAATCGATCAACTTACTACAATGTGACCTTACTCGACTTTACTACAAGGACGCTATCATTTGCTTATTCAAATTTGATCCGTATTGCATCCATCCGTTCTCGTTAGTCACAGACGACTTGGAGCCAATCCCAGCTGTACAGCCTTTGCCTATAGGCTGGACAGCAGGGCAACTGGGTAAGTTTTGTTTTGACGCGTGCGTCAATCAAATAATTTCAATAGTCTCTTTGCGTTGCGTTCGATATGCCAATCCGTTTATTTCGTCCACATTCCTTTCGTTCAATATCTTGATAAAACAATAATTCGGGTTACAAACCAAACTTAAAGACCACTCACGTTCGCACGTTCGCACGTTCGCACGTTCGCACGGTCGAAAACTGTTTGTGTCTTGCCCTGTCGCACCTGAGTGCAATCACCAACTGGCACGTATTTATGTAACCATGGCAACCATGGTTCCACCCACCATAGATTGGCATGTCTTCAGACAATTTGTTTAACTTTCTTAATATAAACAAATTAGAATATACAAAAAGCTTTTTGGCTCCAACACACCGGCCCCTAATTGAGAACGGCAGGAGACCGTGAACAATTCAAACCAATATTAACATAAATGGAGCCAACAAGTCATGTAAACGAAAACAAAACAAACCTCTTAGAAGCTTAAGTGTCTGCTTCTTGAATCAAGCAAAGCTTAGTTATTGGTCTGTCCAGTGTGCTGGTTTTTGTTTTAACTCGTGCAGAACGCACTAGTCCCTTCTTGTCAGCATAGATCTCTAAGACCCTTCCCAGCAGCCAGGATCCACGTGGGGCTGTTGCATCCGCGATCAATACAATGTCCCCCTGCTGGCCAATGGTGTTGTCATCAGACAGCTTCTTTCCAGTATCAAGCACAGACTTAATTGCCGGCTCATGGGCTCCCAATTCAGCCTCAAGCCTCTTGCGTTTCTTCCTCAGATTCTGCACTCCAGTCAAATCACGCCCATAGTCTTCTGAACTTACAAGCAACTTCTTCTCTTTGATCCAAGACTCTTCATCATCTAAGTCCCTGAAGAACTGATGTAGACGGTGAGACTCATTCAGCTTCGCGTGGCGGCTGGCTGCCATGCTCTTTATTTTGTTGAAACGACCATTAACAGCACCACGCTTGTCCTTCACTTGAGAGGTATCAAAGGCGTTGCTTGCCATCAGACTGTCAGCCTGTCCATTTAAATCTTCCAGACGATCTTCATGGGCTGAAATATCAGCCTCCAGCAACTGATGTTTTTTCAACAGGTTGTTGACTGAGGCCAGATCTTTCCCATAGTCCTCTGAAGCAAGAAGTGCTTCCACCTCAGAGAGCCAAAAATCAAAGTCTTTGATGCCAGTGTTAAAGTTCTGTTGCTTATTGGCTTCTTTGAGTTTTTGGCTCTTTTCAGCAGATTTGTTGACGAGAAATTGCCACTGTTCACCCAGCGCACCAAGGCGTACCTTAACTGCATCTTCACTGCCAGCACAGGCACCTCTCTGGATGAGTGTGTTACCAGTATCTATGACGCCACGGATTCGATCAGCATTGGCATGGAGCTCCGCCTCAAATGCTTGGTGCTTCTGATGTTTACTCAGAAGCTTGGATAGCTGAATGTTGGTAGGGTCCTTGTAGGACTCATCAGAAGCAGTCTGCAGTTTCTCACTGATCCAAGCTTCTATTTCATCCACATCTCGGCTGCATTGCTGCAGGGTCTGGGATTCACCAAGTTTTGAGCGCTTTTCAATCATCTGGGTCTTCAGCCGACGCCACCTGTCAAGAACTTCATTGCGTCGACTGCAGATCTCAGATTTGGCATAATGGTCCGCTCCTATGAGTTGATTGGCAAAGGATTGGAGAGCAGCAATTTTCTCTTCCTGCACATTAATGGCTTTATCAAAGTCTTCATGTTTTTTGATTAGTGCCTCAACACTATCAAGGGAGTCTCCCTTGTCGTCACTTGCAAGAAAGGCTTCACGAGCTGCCATCCAATTCTCAGCTTGTTCACAGTCTCTGCTAAAGAGCTGGAACCCCAAGCATTGGTCCAGCATCATGCGGCGCTGTACCCAGGCCTTTTCCAGGTCAGCCCGCTCCATTTCTAAAGTTTCCAATCTTTGCTTGATCTCGGGAGTCGCATAATGTCCTTGCACCAAAAGCTGGTGCCCGAATTGCTCAAAAGCCTGGAATGTACCAAGACGAGCATCTATTTCTGTGCGATGTTCCTGATGTCTTTCTAGAAGTGCTTCCGCTCCAGTCACATCTTTGGCTAGCTCCTCAGAGGACACCAGTCCTCGGATACCATTAACCCAGGACACGAGGTCTCTGAAATCAGATAGAAAGCGCTGCAGGTCATGTGAATTTCCCAGCTTGTCTTTGCGCTGATCAGCACGTCTAACAAGGCTGCTCCAGGCAGAGTTGAGCTCAGTACATTTCTCTTGAATGTCATCCACTGCTTCTGGGTGGGACTGTATGAGACGTTGTGCGGTTTCCCCAAGAGAGTTCACATTGTCACCTAGGGGTGCCAGGTCTCTTTCAAAGCCCTCATGCTTGCACTGCAAAGCCTGAACACTTGCCAAATCATGACCGTAGTTGTCGGTGTTGAGAGCCTGGGTTTTTTTCTCAATCCATTCTTTAGTTTCATCAGCATCTCTGTGGAATTTCTTATCTCTCCCAAACCTCCTCTTCAATCCAAATATGCGTTGCCTAGCAACACACCGATTGTTTGGCAGACAGACTTCCTTTTTTCTGAAAGGGAGTTCCAGGGTGTAATGTCCATCTTGAAGTTTACAAGAATCAGTCATGATTTTCATGAACTTCTTATCATCCTGTGACATTTCCTCTTTGTCCTCCGATGTCGTTTCATTAAAATCATGGTTGTACTGATTGTGCAGCAATTCCTCCAAATGTGTTATGGAGGTCCTGTTGACAGTAACGCACTCAGCCTGCTCACTGTAGCCGGAAAGGGGACCATTAACAACCCACCCCAATAGGGTCTTAATGGCATATGGCCCATTACCACGACTGTTCACAACTTCCCACGGTTCAAGTAGTTTAGAGGCATTGGTACCAATCAATAGCTCAACATCAGCTTGAATGCGTGGAAGAACCACCCCATTTAAATATGGCCACTTAGCCAGCTCCTCTTCTTTAATGATGTTACTGGTTGTAACAGGCATTTTCTTTTGAGTGTAGACCTTGGGCAGGTCAAAGAACTCTTCTCCAGTGAGGCTTGAGATTTCTAAATCGGTCAACATGTAACTGGATACAGATGCCTTTGGGCCCATGGTTAGAAGGCTGATTTTGGCTTTTCTTCCATTCAAATTCAACTTCCTCATGAGGGCTTCTGAACAAAAGGTATCTGTGCTGCCGGGATCGAGGAATGCATAGGTTTTAATTACTTTATGTCCCTTGCTGGACTTCACCTGCACAGGTAGGATTGACAAAACGCCATTACTGTCACCGGCCCCTGTTTGTCCACAAGTTTGCAAGGAGACCTGTGCGTTGCTTACTGAAGGCTTATTTGGCTGACTTGCGTTGCTTGACCTCTGCTTTTGGTCAAAGTAAATATGAAGAATACTGGGATGCTTTTTACTGCACACCTTGCAAATCAAACGGTCAGCACAATATTTGCTTAAATGGCCTTTGCGAAGGCAGCCAAAACAGACTCCATTTTGTTTTATAAAAGCAAGTTTGTCTCTGTGTGACTTCTTCTCCAATGTTGGACACTGATCCAGAGTGTGGTCTTTAGAACAGCATATACAAGAGGCGGTGTTGTGAGCAGTATTACTTGGCTTGGGACTAGGTGGAAATCTTGCTTGCTCTTCTTCAGGCGGAGGGGTTTCGATAGTAGTTGCAAAGCTGTCTCCTTTAAACCTGGGTTTGCCTTGGGACTTCAATTTGTTCATTGGCTTTCCTGTGCCCGGTGTGTTATTCTGAATGTCACCAAAGACTGGATCTGATATTATCTTTACCTGGCGCTCTATAAAGGTGACGATGTCTGTGAACTGGGGTCTGCGGTAGTGTCTTTCCATTATGCCGCATGCAGAGACTCTCCAAATCTCTCTTAGCTTATATGGAAGCTTTGAAATGATGACTTTCATGTTGGCTGGCATGTCAAGTTCTCTCATATACTGTACCGTTTCCATGGCATTACAACACTGACGAAGGAAGAGTGAATATGCTCGAAGGGATTTTGGATCCTCAGATTTCAGCAGCGGCCAGTTGTGCACCTTCTCCATATATGCTGCTGTAATTTTATATTCATCTCCAAAGTTTTGGTCAAGAAGATATTTTGCCATGTCATACCCTCTGTCTGGTGCCATGTGTTGACAGCTCCGTACAAGCTCGTTCGGCTGACCCTTGGTGTACCTCTCCAGATAGTACAGACAATCCCCTTTGTTGCTTGCGTTTCTCTCAACGCAATGTACAAAGGCTCTAACAAAGGTTCTATATTGTAGAGGATCCCCATCAAAACATGGTATCTCCCTGGGTGGCAGTAAATGAGAGGTTTGCTGTTCCATTAGCATGGCTGTGATTTCATTTTGTTTTTGGAGCAAGTTGCACACCGTTGAAGTGTCATTGAATTGAGAAGCATTTTGTTCCACAGGGGGGTTCCTGTGGGTGGTATGGCCAATGTCCCATGCTGCATTCATAGGCATGTGTGATTGTGAAAAGGGTGGTGGTTGTACACGTCGGGGTGGTGGTTTTGTTTGAATATACGTTTGCTGCTGTGGTGGTTGTGAAATAAGTCCTTGCTGCTGTTGTATAGGAGGCGGTTGTTGTTGTACATAGGATTGTGCAGATTGTTGTCGGGGTGGCTGCGGTTGGATAGGTTGTGTGACTGGTTCATGTTTTCTGGCTAGGGTGTGTTGTGCCACCGAAGGTTCTTTTGGTCTTGCACCTTTCCTAAAGTAGGAGTCCATTCCATCAGATGGTGCTTGTGAGAGGGTTTGGTGAGTGGGAGATTGTAGCACTGATATTTTGGCATTGGCAGCAGCCAGTTCTGCCTCCAGCTCCAATGTTTCCTTTTTCTTTCGCAGCATTTCCTCCATCTCCTCAAGCGCATGCTTCTCCTTTAATGCTGCTGCACGAATTACAAGGGCAGCTCTGTCTGCCTCTACCTGCTTGCGAGCTCGCAACGAAGAGGTGCTGGACCTACTCGCTTCACTCCAGGTGTGACCTTTAGTGGATTTTGTGCTTTCAACATTAGAGATGCTGTCGTTGGAATTGATTTCATTTTCCACATCATCGCCACTTTGCACAGCTTGGGTCCTTTTTGTCCAATCATTGACCTCCTCAATAAATTGATCGATATTGATCATTTTGGCCTTGAACCAAATGTCATGTTTGTATTGTTCTTCTTGAGGTATTAGTGGTAGAAGAGCACACTGTGCCTCTCTGGCACCTTTGCATAGGTCAAGATATTTCACAAGTGCACTTTGAACCTCCTGTTTGCATCCTCCATTTTCCATTAATTCTCCAATTGTTTTCTGCATGTTGGATGCCCTTTTTAATTTAGAATTTCTCTCCTTTTGCAATGAATCAATTTTCTCCATTAAGGCCCTTGGTGTTAGTTTCACCTTGCGTTTGGAGCCAACCTGTGACCCAACTTGAGATTTAACCTGTGAAATTTCACTGCGAGCACTTTGACCTGTGGTGGTCACATTAGACCGTTTTTCACCCTCTGAAGGTTCATCCATTATTTGCATTGCATCACCATTTGAGCACATAACATGAGCAACACCTTTACCTGAATCCATTTTTGCAATACAAAACCCAACCAGCAGTGTGAAATGTAAAACAGTACCTTGTTATTTCAGTCAAACCCCACAGAAATTCATCACATTACAATCAAGACCTTGTAAAACGTAACGGAGATGAAACCATAAAACCACCAATGCATTGGATTTTACCAGAGCGCTCGTATTGACACCTTTTTTATCCTCAAAGTCCCCTATTTGTGCACACAGTATTTTAAATGGCCATATATTGTTAACCAGCTGGTAGCGCGCTACATACCTTTATGTGCACAGTGTACCTGTCCAAGTTTGGAAAAGTGCCCCAATGCAAAGTTCAAGCACCGGGCCGTTGTCCTGGTCGTGTGATGCGATGCGATGCGAGGTGGCTGGGCAGCGCGGCCGTCCGCTCACCGTGGATGTTCTGGCTGGCTGCCTTGCTGGTCCTGACGTTCGCGGTGCCTCCGCTGAGCCAAGCCAATGGCCCGCACGCCGTGTCTCCCCTGGTGTAGTCTTGTGGTCCGTCCAAGTTTCGCAACAACACAGCGAAACAGCACTTATTTGTCCTTTCATGCAACGATCGGATGCCGTCCAAACCGAGCAGCCGTCACGTTGCGTTTCCTCTCGGTTTCCAATATACTTTAAACTGGTAGTCCGTCTCAAACTAAGACTACAGTTTTCGACATTGTACAGCCTTTGCCTATAGGCTGGACAGCAGGGCAACTGGGTAAGTTTTGTTTTGACGCGTGCGTCAATCAAATAATTTCAATAGTCTCTTTGCGTTGCGTTCGATATGCCAATCCGTTTATTTCGTCCACATTCCTTTCGTTCAATATCTTGATAAAACAATAATTCGGGTTACAAACCAAACTTAAAGACCACTCACGTTCGCACGTTCGCACGTTCGCACGGTCGAAAACTGTTTGTGTCTTGCCCTGTCGCACCTGAGTGCAATCACCAACTGGCACGTATTTATGTAACCATGGCAACCATGGTTCCACCCACCATAGATTGGCATGTCTTCAGACAATTTGTTTAACTTTCTTAATATAAACAAATTAGAATATACAAAAAGCTTTTTGGCTCCAACACCAGCTGATTTGGAGCGAAAGGAGGGGCACACTTTTGACTGGTCGCCAGACAAAAAAAAAAGGCATTCACACTCACATTCGCACCTAGGGACAATTTGGTCAAAGTGTTTATTGTCATGTGCACAAAAAAGAGGTTTCGCAGCACAATGAAATTCTTACTTTGCTGTCCACGCAAATGCCGTAAAAATAATGTAACAGAATAGAACGCACTAGTAACATAACACAAGTATGGACCATAACTAAGCGAGTTATGTATAATAATGTTTGCACGTTAGATTAAGTATTTACAAGCAGTGTGCAAAGAATGAGCAGTCTGAATTGTGCAAAACTCAAAATTCGAACCCTAAACTTTAAAACTGTGGCCATGATGCGAACTTCTTGCCTAGCATGCTATCATGATCGAAATCATATCACTCTAATATGATTTTGAGTCATTAATTATTATATATTTGCATTTGTCAATTGAATCCAGATGCGATCCAGATTGAGCATTTAGCAACAATGTAAACACAACCCATTCAAGTCCCTTTTCAGGCGTCGAGATCGCGCTTTGACATGTTTGTCCCGCCTTGGTGGGGGTCTATGCTGCGTTTGTCTCTGATTGTAACAACACCGATTTGTTTTGGCATCGTAAATGGCTCGACAAAGCCTGCCGTGGTCTTGGCCAGCAGCGACGGGCGAAGCAATTAAAAGCTCTCGCGCCCCAGCGCCCAAAGTACAATTAACAATGAAACAAACAATTAACTTGAATTGTTCCAACCTGTTGCCAGGCATACAACACAACAATAGCCTTGTGCTCAAGTAAACAGGACCACATTTCACAGTGACTAAGTACATTTGGGAGTCAATTGAGAGCAGATCACTTCAAAAGACCATCAGTCACGTTTGACGGTTTTGGGAAAACCAGAAGAAACGCTAGGAATTCGACAAACAGGAAAAGTCCAGTTCCTCCATTGTCTTGAGCACCATTAAATGCGTATTGGTCACAAATAGCACACAGAAAGTGCAGCAAACCATTAACCTTATCCTCCGGGCAAAAAATTGTTAGTATTTCAGCTGTAAATGTATAACTTGTTTCATCCATGAAAAAGGGCCACTAAATAATAGACTGCGGCCCCCGGACGGCAGCGTAGACAACCATGATCTACACTAACAAAAAACATGCAATCAAGCACAATAGTATTTAATAACATTATTGTGACAGTAAGTTAGCTAATTATGCTAGGAGGCTAACACGATAACAGTTGGTAAACGGTGCTTTATACGACCGCGGCATTATCGTCGTCCTGGTATCGGTACACCCCGGGAGAGAATGCGAGGCGTCGTTAATGGCGTCCCGAGACATAAAACGGCAACATCAGGTGTTGCCGGCGACTAAATGAGGTTTTCGGCTGGCGCGTGTCCAACGACAGCTGGCCCGAGACGCTAAATTAGATCCGGAGGAGTTTTGATGCTGATCAATGATTCCGGCCGCGTCCTAACATTTTTTTTTTCCTTTTTGTCTTCTTCCAAGTGGCCCATCTGATCCCCATGTTTACTGGCAAAGAACCCCCCCTCCCATTTCACGTTCCCATCCCTCTTCCTGAGCCCGTGATTGCGGACACCTGGCAATGATTTCAAGTTTACATGCAGTCGGGCCTCAAACGGAGGCTTTTGCGACTGAGGCTCTCGCTCGGTTGCTTCTCGGCATTTGCGGCCCGTTAATAGCATTCGACGATGACTCCGAACAGTCAAAAGAAAATTGTTTACTCACGTACGCTTCAAAAAGTCATCGTCTGTTCATTTGAAAGGAACCTCGGTGGACCGGATGCATGATGATTGTTAGGATGAGCTCACGGCTCCATTAGTCATGTCTGGCGATGAGAACACAAACCATGATTTAAGTATTTACAGAAAGAAAGCCCCTCCTGTGATTTTTGAAAGTTATACACAAAAAACGCACGCACGTTAAGACTTCTGCGCTCTGTTAGATTCTTAGACAAACTTTACAAAATAATGACTGTATGTCAAGAGTCAGTTTCTGCGTTCGGTTGTCGTCAGAATCGGAGGTGACGAGTCGTCGCCTTTTGTCGTGGCTGGAATGCGACCAGTCCTGTCGTGCCCATGTTTGTTTTTTTCACTTTGTTTGATTATTTCCTCCCGTCAATGAATACTTACAGCTATACAGAATACTTGCAGCATAGGTGTTAAATTCCAGTCCTTGAGGGCCGGCATCCTGCATGTTTTTCATCATTCAAATGATTAGCTTATTAGCAACTACGCAGGAGCTTGAAATGTTCTGAATAATTTGAATCAGGTGTGTTTGAGAGAGGGTGTTCAAACACATGCATACCGGCCCTCGAGGACTGGACTTCCACATGTGTGATGAACAGTTTCTGTAACTGTTCTGAAGGGTTATTTGTTAGCTAGAGATTGGTCAAATATTCAGCGATTTGACAAATATTGCCTGTTTTTTAATCATGTCCACCGTGAGGCCCGTTGAATTAAAAAAAAAAGATAGTTACAAAATAACTTTGAATGTTATCATTTGCAACCTTTGAAATCATAAAGAAAGCAAGTTCGTATCACTAGCATGAGCATAAATGTTTTTGATAAAAAATGAGCACTTTCTAAAGTTGCATTTTGCATCTCGTAAGATCCAAAAACAGCACAGAGCGCCTCGACTCGATTTTGATCGTTAAAGTTTCGTCCAATCATCTCCCAGAAGTGGCGATGTCCTCCAGCAGGCTGCTTAGGTCTGAAGGGGTTAAGACAAAGACCTCCTTATCCTCCATGTATGTCAAGGGGTTACAAAAAAAGGCAGATTGCCATCTAATTATTTTCGGAGCGGCCTTGTTAACTCCCGAAGCAGCCAATCATATTCTCCTCCGTTCAAATGGTAACATAAAAGAAAAAGACAAAGGCGCTCATTAGCGTTGATAAACGGTATTGATAAATGATATTAAATGGTATTAATGTTTCTTGAAACTTTGACTTTTTAACACCACGGTCAAAATGGTTCTTCCGTCAAAATCTACTAAAAACGATCAGCCTCGTTCAGTACTAAAATTTGCTATCGGCATAGGTCTACAGTTAGCATCACAGTTTGTGTTAGCGATACAGTTGGAACGATGAAAATGTACTTTTACGCGGGTATGAGGTTTTTTTGGGTTGGCTGCAGGGTTCGTTGGCGTGATTAGCGTATCCGCAATCCGTTGCATCCTGTTTTCACATGCTTGTTGCCATTAAAGTGCCTGTTATCACCCCCACAAAGCTAAACGCTAACCAGCTGCTGTGTGAACTTTTACCGCTCACATACCTGGAATGCCAGCAAGTGAGAAACGCACTCATGCGACACGTCACTTCTAATCGTCGTACAGCCGGAATCCCGGGCATGTCTTTCTTGCGCGTCGACCTCGTCGTCACCTGGAATTGTTTCGATGCTTGGAATTCTCCGAGGACGGGGCCGTCCTTGCCGTTTTCTGTGAAACATTCACGCGCGACCTTCAGGATTTTCGGGTCGATAATGCAAGCGAGCGGAGGAATGTCATAGAGTATCATGTGATGTTTTTAATCGATTATTTGACGATTTTCAAATGGATCCTAATTATTCTAGGTAATCAATTTCGACCTAAAAGTAGTGTCCCCCCCCCCCCCCCTTGCATTTCTGTTCAGGATTCAATGAAAATGTCCGTGTGCGTACATGAGAACCGGAAGTCCCGGGCCAGCACCGGCTCCATGAACATCTACCTTTTCCACAAGTCGTCGTACGCCGACAGCGTCCTCATGCACCTTAACTCCCTGCGGCAGCAGCGTCTGTTCACCGACGTTCTCCTCCACGCCGGCAGCCGCTCCTTCCCGTGCCACCGCGCCGTCCTGGCCGCGTGCAGCCGCTACTTCGAGGCCATGTTCAGCGGCGGGCTGCGCGAGAGCCAATCCAGCGAGGTGGACTTCCACGACTCGGTTCACCCGGAGGTGCTGGAGCTGCTGCTGGACTACGCGTACACGTCGCGGGTGGTCATCAACGAGGAGAACGCCGAGTCCCTGCTGGAGGCCGGCGACATGCTCGAGTTCCAAGACATCCGCGACGCCTGCGCCGAGTTCCTGGAGAGGAACCTCCACCCGTCCAACTGCCTGGGTATGCTGCTGCTCTCCGACGCCCATCAGTGCACCAAGCTGTCGGAGCTCTCCTGGAGCATGTGCCTCAGCAACTTCCCCGCCATTTGCAAGACGGAGGACTTCCTCCAGCTGCCCAAAGACATGGCGGTGCAGCTCTTGTCCCACGAAGAGCTGGAGACCGAGGACGAGCGACTGGTGTACGAGGCCGCCCTGAACTGGATCAACTATGACCTGGAGAGGCGCCACTGCGACCTCCCGGAGCTCCTCGGGACGGTCCGCCTGGCGCTCCTGCCGGCCATCTTTCTGATGGAGAACGTCTCCGCCGAGGAACTGATCAACACGCAGGCCGGGAGCAAGGAGCTGGTGGACGAGGCCATCCGCTGTAAGCTGAAGATCCTGCAGAACGACGGCGTGGTCAACAGTCAGTGCGCGCGACCGCGGAAGACCAGCCACGCCCTCTTCCTCCTCGGAGGCCAGACCTTCATGTGTGACAAGTTGTACCTGGTGGACCAGAAGGCCAAGGAGATCATTCCCAAAGCCGACATTCCCAGCCCGAGGAAGGAATTCAGCGCCTGCGCCATCGGCTGTAAGGTCTACATCACGGGGGGGCGGGGCTCGGAGAACGGCGTCTCCAAAGACGTGTGGGTCTACGACACGGTCCACGAGGAATGGTCCAAAGCCGCGCCCATGCTCATCGCCAGGTTCGGCCACGGCTCGGCCGAGCTCAAGCACTGCCTGTACGTGGTCGGCGGTCACACGGCGGCGACCGGCTGCCTCCCCGCCTCGCCGTCCGTGTCGCTCAAACAAGTGGAGCAGTTCGACCCGGCGGCCAACAAGTGGACCATGGTGGCGCCCCTGAGGGAAGGCGTGAGCAACGCGGCGGTGGTCAGCGTCAAGCTCAAGCTCTTCGCCTTCGGGGGGACCAGCGTCACCCACGACAAGCTGCCCAAGGTGCAGTGCTACGACCCCCAGGAGAACCGCTGGACCGTGCCGGCATCCTGCCCGCAGCCGTGGCGCTACACCGCCGCCGCCGTCCTGGGCAACCAGATCTTCGTCATGGGCGGCGACACCGAGTTCTCGGCGTGCTCGGCGTACAAGTTCAGCAGCGAGAGCTACCAGTGGACTAAAGTGGGCGACGTGACGGCCAAGCGCATGAGCTGCCAGGCGGTGGCGTCGGGTAACAAACTCTATGTGGTGGGGGGATACTTTGGCACGCAGCGCTGCAAAACCCTGGACTGCTACGACCCCACGCTGGACGCGTGGAACAGCATCACCACGGTGCCCTACTCCCTCATCCCCACCGCCTTCGTCAGCACCTGGAAGCATCTGCCTGCCTGAAGACCTCCGCTGGCCTCATTCCTTAAGGTACGTCCGGATCCGGTGAAAACGCGCATATTCCGTACCGTAGGGTGCAATGTGAAGCGTTTGATTGGCTCAAAAATCTACAACGCACCTTACGATCTTGCGTGCCTTGTTTGTCTAGTTTCTCTTCGAGTTCTGATTCGGTTCCAGAGTCACTCACCGGCATCCAACTGGAAACTTGTGTCCCGGAATGCATTGTGAAAACGGCGGGGTACCACGTGGTGGTCGGCGTCGGTCCGACCACGCATTCCTAGGAATTCTTCGCGTGGGAATATTGAGGGTCTCGGTCCTCGAGACCTTTGAGTTCAGGCCGGGCCTTTACTTCTTGGAGTCTTTTTGCGGGTTCTTTGGACACATAAAGGAATGCCGGAGTGGCTCTTGAGGCGGGCGAGTGGCGGGAGGTCCCGGGGGGAGGAGGGGGGGTCGAGCGAGGCTTTTGCATGCGTTAGTTAAGTGACTGCGGGGACGTGCCAGGGGACAGAAAGGGTAATTGAAGTAGAATAGGATACTTTTATTGCTCCTGTGGGGGAGGTTACTCCTAGCCGGTCGGCCAATTAGATAGGGGGGGTTTGCGGGGCGCACGCCAGCAGGCCGCAATTCCTGGGCCGGGCTAATCCACTCTCCGTCGCCTCCCTTTGATGAGGTCACGCTCCCAGTGGCAGGCGAGGAGGAGGCCGCCCCGTCGGGAAGCATTTATCATGGCTTACGACCGGGCACGGTTCACATTTTTGGGGGCCGTTTACGTGTCAAGGCCAGAGGCTTCTTCAGTGGTTCCTCGACTCGTTTGGCCCTTAAAGCAAAGGTGTCCAAACTACGGCCCGGGGGCCAATTGCTGACCACCATCCACTTTTTTGCTAAAAATGAAGGATGTCCCGTTCAAATAGAGTGAAAGTCATTTGATTTTGATGGTGTGTATGTGCCAAAAGACCGCAATTAATCAATCAAATGGAATACCTTTCCGTCTTCTCTAACCGGCGCACTCAGCTCCATACACCTTGAGACTCACATGATCCTCTTCGTTTCAGTAAATATTCCTGTGTGCGAACAAGGATGGACTCTGACGTTGGTTCAGTCCGCTCGCTTCTTTTATTGAAAATAATGCTGTAACAACCTAAGCTAACATCGGCTGCTGTTAGCTGCTACAGGCACAGGCTGCTACTAGCTAAGTGATGTCCGCCCTATAGCTCGTCCTGTTACGGTAATAACGCACATCAAAACTCGGCTCATGTGGCTGAGGGATCAATCATCTTCGAACGGTGTCGAATTAAACAAAAAAAAAAAAATGTCTACCGTTTATGGGACGCACCAATACTTTTGGCCTTCATTTTTGGGGGAAAAATTTATATTTGGGGGATTATGGTACTTGTTTAATGACAATCCTAAACATAACCCATGATAAAATAAAAACACGTGAGTGGGAAAAAAAAAAAGTTAAAAACCCTCATGACAAGATTTAAAGTCATCACATCACATGAAACTGAAGTGCGCTGGCCTCGCGAATGCGTTTTGGCCCTGGCTTTTTCTCCACCTCTTTCACGGCCGCGACGGCCACGACGACGAGCGGGTTCGACGCGGGAGGCGCTCCGGTAGCCGACGGCCGCCCCCGGGCCCTCGCCAAGCCCTCGCCCGCACATGGCTGCCGGCTCTTGACGAGAAGGCGCGGGCGAGCGTCTTGGTGGGATCAAGCCTGGGAAGCGGCTAATAGCGCGGGATTACTCCCTGGCTCAAAACAGTCTCCGAGGGCTTTAATCCTGCCACTTATTTAAACCTCAGCTGGCCTTTTGTGCGCGTCGGTTCAGGCTGACAGCTTGCTCGCCCGGTAAGGGCAAATCGCAAAGGGAGGGGGTCGGCTGAGGGAGGAAACATTGCGATAAAAGTCTTTCCCCCGAAGCGTCCGCCGGCGAGCCCGTTTTGGACTTTACGGAGCTTCTCATTGGCCCCATTAAAGCTCGTTAAACGTTCTTTCGGCTAGGAGGGGCGTGCGAAAATCAAAACTGCGGTCTTGACGGATACGTTCGAGAGACGTTTTTCAAAACCAATTTCACAAAATACGTACATTGAGCTGTTTCACTTCCAAAACGTTTTTTTGGTATGTAGTCGTATAGTTTTTGTCATTTGGTAAAGTATTTGTCGTAGAGTTGATGCAACAATTTATCGATTCATCGACGCAGATACAATTTGAAACCCTTTGCTTTATTTTCCAAGCTTGACAACTGTTTTTTTCTGTGTTTTTATTCATTTATGATTATTATTGTTTTAATTTCTGTAGTCCTCCATTAAAGATGACAGATTATTTTTGTGTTGACTCAAAATATGTTTTCTTCGGAAAACAATAATCATCATTTTCAACCATTTTCTTACTTATTATAATATAAGTCATACCTGTGTATAAGACACACCTTTAATTTTGGGGGTCAAATTCGGGTATTTTCTATGTTACCGTTTATAGGGTGCACCAACAGTTTGGTGACAGTGTAAAAACTACAGAAAAAAAATCGAATCTTTTGCAGAATTCTTTATATTTTCTTGTTTTTGTATGCGTACGTTATATATTTGTTTTGGGTTAAGTGTGTTTGAGATTTCCCACAATGTGAGCCGTGGAATCTTAGCATCCTAGCATATTTTTGGCCTTTATTTGGGGGAAAAAAAGTGTTTTTTTTCGGTATATGTAAGTACGTTTGGGCGTATTTTTGACACATTTAAAAACAAA
Organism: Hippichthys cyanospilos; assembly: GCF_059441005.1. Lineage (NCBI taxonomy): Eukaryota > Metazoa > Chordata > Actinopteri > Syngnathiformes > Syngnathidae > Hippichthys > Hippichthys cyanospilos. Next base: position 17,565,000 of record NC_142383.1, on the reverse strand, counting down.
CTTTCTTTTCTCTTCCAGATCTCCTCCGGGTTGCTGTTTGGTTTTTCGTCATCTCCTGAACACTCGACTGTGACGAGGCGCTCCAAGAGAACACCTCCGAGGCGGATGCTCGACCAAAAAAACCCAACAAAAAACCGGACTGCATTTTGCTGTTTATTTTTTTTCTTTTTTTTTCCCGCACTGCAACGGTTCGCATGCGTTTGGACTGAATGCGTAAAGCACTTCATCCGCTAATAAGCTGCTTCCTTTGACACACTCCTAACCCCGCTTATGATGAGGCGCGGAAAGCCGGGGTCGCAACTTTTGTGGGGCGCCTTGCTTCGGGGATGTCGCTTTTCTGTCGCTGATGCTGCTTTTTCACCACGCGAGTGCTAAGTGCTTGCCCTTGTTGTTTAAAATTTTTAGGATTTAGGCAAGATCAGTAAAATGGTCTGGAAAATCCTAAAAAAAAAAAAAAATCCACAACAACCTTTCTTCCTTTCATATACTTTTGGTTGGGAACCCTGTTAATGGATCTTTATGCCTTTTGATGCCGGAAAAGTTTTTTTGGGCCCAGCAGGGGAAGTAGAATCCCCTTTGTGTTTATTTGTATCGGGTATTTATTGGAGGTTAGGGAGGGAACAGAAAAACATTATGACGGTGATTACGACGCATATTAGTGTCACTTAGCGAAAAATTAATAAATGGACAAGATTTAAAGTGTCATCGCGATGAGATAAATTGTCATCATAGAGATTTAAATTTGTCACGGTGACCCTCATGGTAGAAACAAGAAATGTTCTCACTCCTAATTGGAGGTACGTCGACTTGTGACTTCATTGACGTTAATGCTACCGCGTATGTCTAATGATGTCTTTTAATTTTATTCATGATGGCTTTAAAATCTCATCATGACCGCTTTAAAATCTCATTGTGATGACTTGAAATCTCATCGTGAGGGTTTTCAACTCGCTCATTTACATCCACGAGTTATTTTCTAAACTTACGTTTAGGACTGGCATTAAATATGAAGTGAGTTTTTAATCTCACAATAATGCCTTAAAATCTCATCATGCCAATTTAAAATCTCATCATGGTGACTTTTACCTCATTCCCTTCCATTCAAGCGCTAACTTGTTATTTTATGATTGGTTTAGTTGAGGATTGGCATGAAATGAGCGTTTAATCTCATCATGATGATTTAAAATGTCATCGCGATGAATTTTTCCTCGTTTCATCTCTTTAATGGTTAGGTTTTGGCAATCCTAAACGTATATCTGTCATGACAACTTTAAATAATCTTTTTTTTTTTTTTTTTGCTAGGTGACCCTAATACCCCGTCGTACATAAATAAACAAAACCCATCTGTTATGGACTTTTAACGATGATGCCGATTTTGGTATTTGGCAGAGTAAATTTCCAACAACCGATTAATCGTCCGATTAATTTTTCAAATACATAATGACTGAAACAAAATCTCATTGCTTATAACTACCAAGACATTTTTCCTACCAGGCAAAACATTTCACCGTTTTCACAATACTTTGTCATTTAGTATTTTTTAAACCTAGAAAAATCGGCCATGTTTTTTCGCCTTTTTAAAAAGATATTTGTTTGAACGTTATTGTCTTATGTTGTAATACGTCACCGAGGGGCAAAAGCGCTAATATCGGCCGATTAATCGGTCCGGCCCTAGTTATGATGTAACTCTGCGGTCAACTCTTTCAAATCGGGAGCCAGGCACTTATCGACGGGGAGAACATTTCATGCTCTCTATTTCCCCTCCGCATGTGGGAGGAGGTCTACCTGGGCACCCCGCGGCTTGCGCGCTCTTAATGAGGAGGAGGAGGAAGCTCAGATTACCCCCAGCGTGAGGCCGCGGGGGGTCGAGTGAAAAGAATTCCGACTCTGCTCCGTGAAACCTGCCTTAAATAGGCCATATATATATATATATATATATATATATATATATATATATATATATATATATATATATATATATATATATATATATAAAAATAAAAAGTACCTGGGATTGAATGTCTGGATTCTTAAATCAATTACTTTAGTACTTCATCACCTAAAGTAATTGATTACCTCAGTACTTAATGACCTTAAGTAATTGATTGCTTGAATAAATTTAGGAGCAGCTATTTTTAGACTTTACATTTGCCACATGAGAGATTTTTGAAAAAAAAAAGTATCTTGGTGAGAAAAAAAGACTTAATTACTTTAGGTAATTAAGTATGAAAGTAATTGATTACTTAAAGGGATAGTGTGTAAAATTTTGTAATTACGGACAGCAGGAGGTGCTGCATTTAGCATTCTCTATAACAAACATGGCCGCCTCCACAGAGGTGCCACCCCCCATTTAATATAATTTCATGATAATTAGACCTACGATTTTATTTCAAACATACCGTTGCTCATTAACAACACATTCATTTGCAAGTTTTTGAAATTTACAATCATTTACTTTATTCCTTTTTAATGAAAATCTTACACACTGTCCCTTTAAGGTAGAAAAAGTGCCTAAAGTAATCAATATTGATAACATTAAAGCTGTCTAAAACAGGCTTTTTATTTGGAATTGTTTTGAATCTTTCTTCCCGCCAAAAACGATTAAAAAAAAGTCACTTTAAAAAAAAAAACTAAGCAACGTCAGATGCGCAAAGCCATTGCGGCTTTCCACATTGAGATACAATTTCTTTGGCAACACAAAGCTACTGCCATCCTCAACATTTATTCATTTCAATAGCGTAAAGCCAACCAGGTGACTGTAAAAGCTCCCCCGTTCCGCCTACTCAACCTCCAAGTGTGCTCACTTTGTTTTAGCTGGCTTTCTTTGACGTGGCCCTGCACACATTTTTCTATTTGGTTTCAGCTACGATAAGAGCTCAAACACCCGGCTTTTGAATTTTGACTATTTTTCCGCGTGTTCCTAAAGACCAAAAAAAAACGTGAGAGCGAGGCCACGCGTTGCTTCTTTGTCGTCGTCGATGTCATGACTCATTCGATTTCTATGGCATTATTTTGTACATTTTCCTTTTCTTTTTCACAATGTGAAATCCATGGCTGAATAAACATGAGAGTTTTTTCCTCTTGGCTGTACAGAAATTGCGTTTGTCATTTCCTTTTCAGATGAAAACATTTTTTTTTTCACCCTTGTACGCACACTACTTGTGTGCAAACTATACACATTTCATCAATAATTATTTATTTATTTTCCCTTCAACCACCCAAATTGTTCCATTATATCCATACATGCGTAGGTTAAATGTATTAATACCAACAAAAGAAAAAAAAAAAAAACAGAAAATGGTCTGTGTAGTGTGTGATATGATGATGACACTTTAAGACACAACCATTAACTGGTCTATAGCACCACCTACTGTCTTGAGGTGAAACACAAGTCAACAAAGAATTTTCTATTTGCTGACATAGTTTGACCGCCACCCAACGGAATGTTGCAAACATCGCAGGAAAAAACAACATTAATCCTCTTAAAATGCATCTCAAAAATTGTAATATTCATGGTTTCATATGGTCCAAAATTTGGATACTGATTATTTTTGCACATGAAATCTCGCACGTCCAACTGCAATCACACAGAAATGTCAGAATTGTTGCATTTTGAAATTTTACATGTTTTAATCATCTACTGGAAAATCCAGCTCCTTAGTGTTTTTTTCCCCATTTATTCTTTATCATTAAAAAAAAAAATCAAAGGAATTTCCATAATTTGTAACATAATGCCACGAGGGTTAAGGTGGACTTTGACGGCAAAATCTGTGGCTGGTTTTGCTTCCCGCGCGAGGAGAGCCGCATACTTTCCCTTTCTCTCCCCGGTCACCTTGGCAACCATTATCTGCAAACTGTGGGGGCTGGAGGAGAACATGAAATCTTAAAAAGCACCCCTGCTTCCTCCTCCTCTTCGCACTTCCCTCCTTTTCTCACACGTCGTTTTTTTACAGCTACGTCGCTAACGTTAAAAAAAAAAAAAAAAAAACTCGTCCAATCGTGTTTACATTCCCGGTCCTGACACGGATTTGAGAAACACCAGTTGGACTCGATCCTGACCCTGGTGAACCCATAAAAGGTGGAGGAAGGGGGCGCTAAAGAAATAAACAATCTCAGTGGCCAGATGTTGCAAGGAGCCACTAAAATGATCTTTTCTCCGGCGTGTGTGTGGCCCGCAAACAAAGGCTGACATTTAAGGTGAAATGTGGGGGCGCTGTGTGTGGGAGCCCCACTTCTTAAACCCTGGCCAGAGCCGTCACATTAATCACCGCAGGAAGTCGAATTTCCTGTCCGGCAGGAAGCTCGGCCCGTTCCCACACGATCTCCGACTGGCAGTCCTTTGGGTGCCGCTAGCTAAACATGTGACCTAGCCAAAACTCAAAACGAAAAGTAAAAAACATTTCCCTCTAGGAACTGGAATTCAAATGAAGATATCTTGCTTTAAAAAAACAAAAACGAACTAAAACTGCATTTCATTGAGGGCCGGGCAGCAAATCGCATGCATTTAATTATTTAGTCATATCAAAAAACGAGGCGATTATAGCTAGCCAAATGTAAAAACCAAAGCTAAAATCAAACAAAAATAACGCAAATAAAACAATACCACGTACATGAATTACTTCATGAATTACGCGATTTTAGCCATTTCAAAATATATAAAGCAGTACCTGGGATTGAATGTCTGGATTCTTAAAAAAAAAAAAAAAAAAAAACATAAAAATGTGTCTTTGGGATTGAATGGCTTTATGTGTACCATGTGTTGAGTTATTTCGAGGGGACGCTGCTATCTCCTTTACACTCAACCAAAATGTCATTTCTTCAGGGTTGTGAGATAGAACCAAATATTGCCAAAAACGCAAAAGCGTACAAAGGTTTTGCGAGCTGATCTCGGAAGCAAACTTTGCTCTATTCGAGACGTCTGCTTGACGTCCGAGCAAAAATTGGACGCGTCCGTGGGGGGTCGCTAACGTGCGATTAAGTTCCGCCCATGAGAATTCTCATCACACTCTGGCGGCTTGCTAAAAATTTTTGCAGAGCGATAAAGTGCTTGTGGCGGGCTGAGCGTGCGTCTGCGGCCGTTTGGATGTGTGTGTGTGTGTGTGTGTGTGTGTGTGTGTGTGTGTGTGGTCCACACACACACACATACACACAGACGCTCATCATTTCATTTGGCTTCATGCTGGATGGGGACCACATGTGCCAGTTCGGATCTCTTATTTGTGCTAGCGTTGCCCCCCCCCCCCCACCCCCCAAAAAAAAATACAAATTTAAAAGGGGTTCCCTGCTGTCAGGGGTCCCTCATGATGTCAGGAAAAACGCACAACTTGAAAGCGTACAATTTTCTACGCAAGAGTCATGCCGCCACACCCAAAAAAAATTCAAAAGTTAGCCCGTTTTTATGTTGACTATTTTAACGTTAAACTCGAAACTTATGTCGGTAACGGTAAAATTGATCACGCTATTTTTCCCGACTTTCCCTTAAAAACACTTTACGATATACAATGTGCTTGAAAATATCATTTCCAAATTTTCATGTTTCACCATTGTCGCGTGCTAAGTTTTACGTTATCCCGATTTTCACGTTATAACGTTTTTAATGTTAAACGTGAAATTTATGACGATAATAGTGAAAGTTTATCAGGCTATTTCACTTTCACACAAAAATAAAGTAAATCCTAAACTTGATGTAACGATATTTTTTCTTTAAAATAGAAAAGTTATGAAAGTATTTCATTGGATTAAGAAAAAAAAAAAGTTTTGGTTTATACTCGACGATTTTTTTCAAGTCTTTTTACGTTCAAGTCAACTTTTTTGTGTGCGTGATTAATAGAAAAACATTCAGGGGGTCCCTCGCTACCTCATTCTCTCTAGGGGGGCCGAGATGTAACTTAAGCTCCCATCAGGTGGTCCGGGGCGGGTAGGGGGGAGCCAATCACGGGCGCTGATAACAAGCTAACATTGGGGGGGCTGCACAGCGAATGGGGTGCACTAAAATCCCATCCAGCTGTCAGACATCCTGCGTTTCTCTGCTAATTACAAACTCAAAGGCTTCCTGGTAGGCCGCAGAGCCCCCCCCCCCCATCACCGCAGGCGGCGGTGAAGCTTCAAGTGGTCATGAAGTCGACCGCCTTACGTCAGCGCGCAAGTATCGGACGGCGCCTTCTCCAAAATTGTTTTTTCGAACACAAACAGGACAAAAAAAACAAATATTTTTACTCAAAACATCAAACTTTTGGTAATAAATGTATCCTAAAACTACTATACAAAAGTAGATAGTTTAAAAATAAGACTTTTAACAAAAAATACAAAATCCGTGCTCAATAATTGAATGCTAAAGTTTGACTTTATTACAACTGTATCAAAATAAGTATCAGTATTCTTCCTGCAGTTATGCCTATTTTTCTTTGGAAATGAACCACCAACATTATCAAAACATTCTTTTTTTTCTTGAAACGTGTTACACATGATAATGTGCTAATTTTGCTCAAAAAAACAAAACTTTTTGTAAACAATACTTAAAAAAAAGCAATACTTAAAAAATGTCGAAAATACCCAAATATTTATACCCAAAAATATACATTTTTGCTATGTTAACACAAAGAGTCGGATTTTGTCCTGTAAACACGTTTTTTTTTTCTTTCTGAAAATATTGAACTCCTTTCCAACAAAGCACTGAAAAAGAAGAAATCCTGCAAAACAACAAGCCGGTGTCTCCCCCTTACCCTAACCCTAACCGCCCCCCCCAACCGCATAGCCGCTACCCATCACCGCAGTCAGCGCCGAATGCCTTACCTCAGCGCGGAAGCATCCATCACAGATGTGTTTCCATCGGGGCATTTTAAGTTGGGCGGGCCGCCGTGGCCTCAAGTTGTTTGCACACATGACCTTTTGTCTGACAGCTGAGGTCCGTCTGCAGATAATCACGAAAGCGTCCGAAAAAAGCCCAAACATTTCTGGAGGTATATAAAAGGCTAGCCGGGGCCCTTGATACCGAATTTTATGTCACCAAGATAAATTCTCTCTGTAATTTTTCACCCCTGGAGATGATTACAATGGCCGTAAAATTGCTACTTTAAACCAAAATGGCTGACCTCCTGTGTCTTTTCAGGGGTGGCTTCTAGAGACTTTTTTTGTGGATCTTATTCTTGTTTATTCTATTAAGCATCATGTCGTTAAGTGATACTGGGTTTGGGGGCTGAATTTTTCAACTTTTCAACGTATTTTTACGGTGAGTCATCAAACTTTGCTCACCTGCTGCGCCCACACGCAGAGACGAAGATGCAAATGTTTCTCTATTTAGTTTTGCGGATCTGTCACGCATACGTAATTAACAGTCGGTAGCTAACAGACGACGTCGGGTATGCGTAAGTTGAGATGAGACTTTTTTTTTTGTGGGTCTAGTCGTGACAAATATGTTTACCAAATATTGTGCACAAAGATAAATCGGTTTGGGTGAGTATATTTTCAAGTCTCTTTTTGCAGGACCCCTGGATATTGCCGCTTCAAAACAAAATGGCCGACTTCCTGCCCGTTAACGGGCGTGGTTTTTTGAGGCTTTTTTTTGTAGGCCTGCCTACCAAATTTTGTGCGCTCAGGAAACTGGTTTGGGGGAGTACATTTTGACGGACCCCTGGAATTTGCCACTTTAAAACAAAATGGCTTCCTTCAACATTTTTTTTTCTCAAGACATGACTACTAAAAACCATGTTGCTAATCGAAAGGCACTTGAGAGCCTGAGTTTGAAAATTTGGGGGAATTTCATTGTCAAACTCGTCCAAACGGATTTATTTGGATTTAGCCTAACGAGAAGAAAAACAGGGAAGCGTTTTGAAGAGGAGGATGACTGAAGGGCACAAAATGATGTTTGGACAGTAAAGGTCACAGCTGACACGCTGGTCGCCATCTCATCCCTGAAAAGTTCAACCAAAAAAAAAATCCGACCGCCTTCCCTTAATTACAAGGTTGAATTTAATGGATTGTTTTGGTTTTGGTTGTCACATGAAAGGCACGCTGATGTGAAGAATTAACGCCCCCTCCCCTTCCCATCCCTCCCACCTCACCCAAAACACCAATTTTATCTGGCTAAAAGAACATGTTAAGGCGCTAAGATGTTGAACATAATTCATTTTAAGATCCTTTTCTGTCAAAATATTAAAATAGTCATTATATATATATATATATATATATATATATATATATATATATATATTATTATTTTATTTTTTATTTTTTCCCAAATGGAGATTTTTTTTAATAATAAAATAATACATAGATTTTCAATCTGAATTGTAGACATTTTTCAGTCACGAAAATACTACTTTAAAAATGCATAGATAGATAGATAGCTAGCTAGCTAGCTAGCTAGCTAAATAGATAATTAGATAGATAGCTAGCTAGCTAGCTAGATAGATAGATAGATAATTAGCTAGCTAGCTAGCTAGCTAATTAGATAGATAGATAGCTAGCTAGCTAAATAGATAGAGAAAAATAGATAGACAGAAATGACGGTTGCATAACTTTCCCCCCTGAAAAACCAAATTTGCATGTTCAAATAAATACAAGTCCATTTCCAACATTCTTCCCGCTAATTACAAGGCGTAACACGGCGGATTGTTTTGACTTGAGCTGTCACGGATGAAAAGACGATTGCGTGTTTACAGACGCACCTGAGCCGCCCCTAAACGCCGCGCCTTGATGAAAATCCATTCAAAGGGAAAGAAATTGGCAGGGCGAGAAGCTTGACTATGAAAAAAAAAAAAACCTGGCCAGCACCAGCCGGCCTTCAAAGTCGCCCCCGAGCGCTTCATAAGTGAGCGCTAATGACCCCCCGACAGCCACATGAAAACGTTGGAGCGCTTCCAAAAGGGTCCGAGGCCGCGCCGGGAGTCGCGCTGCCGGCATTAAAACTAGAAAGTAGCCGCAAAACTAATAAGAAAGCTTGCTCGTAAAGTTTAGCGAGGGCATGCATGGGGAGATATATTAGGATGGAACGTGCAGTAGTTTCAGATGAAGAAAAATTGCTAAATAAAAGCAAAGCACACACAGACAGATAGATATATATTAGTGGCATGCATCTCTACAAAAAGGCCATTCTCTATATATATATATATATATATATATATATATATATATATATATATATATATATATATATATATATATATATATATATATATATATTAGGGGTGTGCATTCCGAATTAAAGACTATACGATATGTATACTTGGGGTGTGATGCGATTCAATAACTGCATATTTTATATAATGAGATTCAGCGGGGTTACGATTTGATGGATCACAGCTATTATATATTAATTTCTAATGATGTAACCCCTGTGAAATATTTTTTAGTCATTTTTTCAGCACTTTTGAGACAGAATGCCAGTGCTGTATTACCCGTGCCTGATTTACAAAACTTTGGAACTACTTTTTTAGCGGCGTCTCTAGGCGTATTATCTTCAGAATCCCCAGAAACAGATCGTTTGACATACATTATTTGTTTAGTTTCTGTCTCGTCTGCCGGAAAATTGCGTCACGAGTGACAATGTGCATCCGTATAAAACTTAACAAGACTTTGACGCTATAAGACAATGTAGCAAGTCATTGATGCATTTTCCAATTACTTTACTCTTAATTTGAAAAGAAAGGTGTAGCATGTTCTTTTTCTATTGTATCTTGCTATGCGGCAAACGTGCACTTTTTTACTTGCCTAACGCGTAGAAAGACTTCTTTTCTTTTCTTTCTTTCTTCTCTGCATGCTGAATCGTTCGCTTTGCCCTTGTTGCAAAATATCGTGCTACTACGCCGGTTTATTGGACCCGGCAGCGTGAGCTAAATAACCGAGCACCGGGGGGAAATCTCCGACACAGAACCCCGGCATGCCGGATTAGCCGCAGACTATTACGATTATATATTTATATGTCTTTGAAAAATGTTTTTTGGACAGTAATTATAATTGGCCTCGGTCGGCT